>NC_028454.1:10972028-11009594 GCF_000263155.2 Setaria italica | reverse complement strand
CAAGTCAGTTGACTTTATCTAGTCAGTTGTTACATGGAAAGTAACCTGAGTCGGATTACAAGAAGTATCCCACATATCTGGGCTGATTTGAATCACCCGGCCTCCTTGACTTGCGCTCCAAGTATTTTCACATCATCGGCCGGCACGTTTAGTCAGGCGGGCCCACTTGCTAGGGCCGGCCAGTATCCTAGTCGGTGGGGACCCGTGGGGTACCCATATCCCTTACGACCCCGAGCAATGTGTAGGCGAACAAGAACCTGAGGACATCGCAACGAAGCTTGGAATGTGGTCGGCTGAAGCTACGATGGCATCATAGTGACGGAGAGGCTGTGCAGTTCTCAAAAAAGAAGAAAAATCGAGCGAACGCAGAGCCATACGCATAGAGGGGGCGAGGTTGGGCGCCATGGACCAGAAGCTTTGTCTTGTTTTTTTTGGTGCTGCCACTAGCAGCGTTTTCTGAACTCTATTAACTGAATATAAGGCAACAAGAATACAAACTGAACTCCGGCCTCGACGGGCCGAGATGCACGCACCACACTCCCTCCACGACGCCTGCTATCCCAAGCATCAGGAACGTGATGCGCTAGACGCGCTCCCGCGTGGACCAAGCACACGTCAAAGCTCAACCACGCACAGCCAGCAATTCCGGCAATGCACCCAACAAACTAGTGCAACGTGACCAAGTAAACAAACTGACACGCTAAAGATGCACAGGTATTATTCAACAATGCTCCTAAGACTTGTGCACTTGCTCTATTTCCTGAAGACCAATCATCTTGCAAAGCTCCCGAAACTTGACTCGACAGAGAGGTTTGGTGAGAATATCTCCCAGCTACTCGTCAGTCCTGATGAACTTCACTTTAAGTTGGCCATCGTTTGCATACTCCCGGATTAGATGGAAACATGTATTTTGCTCCGGTCGTGATGCACTGGATTTTTAATAAGAGAGATCGCGGACTTATTGTCCACCCTTAGCACCGGCTTGCTCACTTCTGACTGTAGGATTTCAGCAAGCAGCCGGGCCAACCACACAGCCTGATAGGCACCTTACTCAGTTTCACAACTTGAAGTGCTACTACCTTCTGTTTAGCTGACTGCCAGCTGACTGGACTGTCACCCAGGAAGAAAATTATTCCAGAAGTACTCTTCCGGCTATCAACGTCACCAGCCAGATCACTATCACTGAAACCCGTCAATGATGACTGCTCATTTCTCTTCCTGGCATAGAACAGACCCCAACCACATGTCCTAGCAATGTACCTCAGAATATGCTTCACTGCTGCCAGATGATCTTCATGTGGTTCTTCCATGACCTACTCACATACCCGACTGAAAATGCAAGATCAGGACGGGTATTGATCAAGTACCTGAGACTGCCAACTAAACTTCTGTACATGGTTGCATCTACAGGTGGACTTGTGCTCTCCATACTGAGCTTCAGCCTTGGTTCCTTGGGTATCTTACATGGATTGCAATCAGACATTCCTGCCTTCTCTAAAATCTTTGCAGCATAGTTGCTCTGACTGAGTGAGATGCCATCTACCTGCTGCTTCACCTCAATCCCAAGATAGTAATGCAGCAGCCCCAGATCACTCATCTTGAACAACTCAGTCATCTCCTTCTTGAACTTCTGAATGCCGGAGCTATTGCTACCTGTGATCACCAGATCATCCACATACACTCCCAGCACCAGACGTTCACTACCAGCCCCTCTGCAATATATAGCATGATCTGATGGACTCCTCTTGAAACCCAGAGAGGCCAAGCTATCATCCAGCTTCAGATTCCATGCTCTTGGAGCCTGATGCAAGCCATACAGAGCCTTGTGGAGCTTGTATACCTGATGTTCCTTGCCAGTTATCAGAAAACCTGGCGGCTGCTCCACAAACACCTCCTCCTGGAGGTCGCCATTCAAGAGCGCCGACTTGACGTCCATGTGATGGACTTCCCAGCCCTCATGTGCGGCTAGAGCGATAAGAAGGCGCATAGCTTCCATACGTGCCACCGGAGCGAAGATCTCATCATAGTCGATGCCGTGGCGCTGCGCATACCCCTTGACGACGAGCCGCGCCTTGTGCCGCACCACTGCTCCATGCTCATCCCGCTTCACCTTGAACACCCATTTGAGGCCAATTGCTCGCCGGCCTAGTGAAAGTTCAGTAAGTATTCAGGTGCGGTTCTCCTCAATGGACTGCAGCTCCTCCTCCATTGCTTTGCGCCAGCACGGTTGCCTCTCAGCATCTGCTAGGGACGCCGGCTCCTCTGCGCTTACTGCAAACAGCTGCTCATTACCCAGATCACGGATGGCGTACCCAGGTCACGACGCAGGCCCGACGACGTCGTCCACAGTACGGAATCGTAGAGGTACGTCATCATCATGGTCGGCGTCCAGCTCATCGCCTAACTCCATAGGTGGCGAGGCAAACTGGATTGCTGGTGCAGTGGATGGAGTGGGCGTTGTGCTGCCCGCTCCCACGGGCGTTGCTGGTGGAGACATCGGCGTCGTAGTGGCAGCTGTCGGAGTCGACGCCGTGATGCCCGTTCCCACGGGCGTACCTGGTGGAGATGTTGGCGCTGCTGCAGACTCCCGTTCCAGCTCGTCGTGCCCACGCACGACCATGTACTCCGCCGTGAAGGAGCCATCGACGTCCGCTCCACCTCCCTCTTCGCTGCTCCAGTCCCACTGGGCACCTTCATCGAACACCACGTCCCTGGTGATATGGACGCGCCATGTCACGGGATCATAGGCGCGGAATGCCTTAGTGCCCGGTGCCCCGCTCGTAGCCGACAAAGATCATGCGCCGGACCCTGTCCTCCAGCTTCTTCAAGTGCGGCGTCGTGTTCTTCACGTAGACGATGCAGCCGAACATGCGCAGATGTGGACAGCTGGCTTCTTCCCATACCAGGCCTCAAACGGGGTCATACCTTCCACGCTCTTCGTCGGCGATCTGTTGAGGACGTACACTGCAGTGAGCACAGCCTCCCCACAAAACCAGTTGGGGAGCACCTTTGCTTTCAACATGCTCCGAGCAGTGCCTACCACAGTGGCATTGCGGCGCTCCACCACACCATTTTGCTGTGGTGAGTAAGGCGCCGTCAATTGCCGCCGCACACCGTGTTCCAAGCAGTACTCATGGAAGTCTGTCGAGTTGAACTTCCCGCCACGGTCAGTACGCAGCCCACCAAGTTTCTGGCCTGTCTCTGCCTCGGCAGCAAGCTGGAACCGCCTGATCTCCTCGGGAGCCTAATCCTTTGACCCCAACAGAGTAATCCACATAAACCTGCTCTTGTCATCCACCATGAGCAAGAAGTACTGGTTCCCGCTCGGGGTGGCCGGCGCAATCTTGCCGCAGATGTCCCCGTGCACTAGCTCCAGCACCTGCTCGGCGCGGTACTGAGCTTGGTCTGGGAACGACGTCCTTCTCTGCTTCCCGGCCAGGCAGGCGTCGCAGAGCTGCTCCATCTGCGAGAGCTCAGGGAGCCCTCTCACCAGGCCTTCACGCGCCATCTTCTTCATTGCCTGGAAGTTGAGGTGGCCCAGCCGTGCATGCCAGCGCCATGCCTCATTGTCGCCGCGCGTCGCCAAACACACCGGCCGTGCCAAAGTGATGTTGAGCACGTACAGGCGGTTCAGCGAGCGCTTCACCTTCGCTAGCAGTCGTCGCCCCGGCTCGCGGATCGTCATCAAGCCATCCTCGATCAGCACCTGGTAACCATCCTCGTCGAGCTGTCCCACGCTCACAAGGTTACTCGTGAGCTGGGGGATGTAGTAAAACCCCGGCGAACAAGCGATGCTTGCCATTCTTGCAGGCAAACAACACGGTCCCGCAACCTTCGATCCGCGCGAGGGAGTCGTCGCCGAATCGAACTGTGCCGCAGACCTGTGAGTCCAGCTCGACGAACGCGGCGCGAGAACCCGTCATGTGGTTCGTGGCCCCCGTGTCGAGGATCCACCGCGTGGCGTCGTGGTTCTCCTCCTCCGCTTCGAGCTGCACGAAGACCTTCTGCTCCCATAGCTTCACCGAGCCGCGAGGGGAGTCAGCTGCGGCCAGCACCAGGCAGCGAGGGGACCCGGCCTCCGCGGGCGCCTGGCCGCGGGAAGCCCCGGCAGCCGCGGGCACCTGGGCGTGAGGGAGCCCGGCCGCCGCAGGAGCCTGGCCGCGGGAGAGCCCGGCCGCGGGGGACGCCTGGCCGCGAGGGGCCCCCGCCTGTGCCGCCCTCACTGGTGGTGGAGGCCGCGCCCCTGTCGGAGTAGCTGCGCGAGATCCAGTCGGGGACGCCGGCGGTGGCGGCGTGGACTCGCGACGTGAAGACAGAGGCGACGGGGTTTTTCCTGCTCCCCCACGCACGCACGAAGCAACAGCAAGGAAATTATTTAGTAATAATTAAAATTATTTACCTATTACTCTCTCTTTTTTCGATACTTCAATATAATACTTGTATATATGTGTAGTTATAATACTCGTATAAATGTGTAGTTACCTTTATCCAGCTTAGTTAGTAATTACTATGTAGACTTTTTGATCCACATTCATATTTTCTTTCATTTTGTATCACACCTCCATATATTTTATTTAGCATAAAAATTAATATTTTTCATCACGTCCTCGCATACATGTATAAATGATGTGCATGGTGACACTCATCATGCATATATACCTTAACTTAGTATTTCTATATTAACAATGACATAAATAGGTAATTTAGGTTAAATTTTGAACATTTCTATACCATGCACAAGAAGATAATTAGATCATGGTGACACTCATCATGCATATATACCTTAACTTAGTATTTCTATATTAACAATGATATAAATAGGTAATTTAGGTTAAATTTTTAACATTTCTATACGATGCACAAGAAGATAATTAGATTAAGATTTAGATATTTACTTTAGGTTATCTTTAATAACAACATACATGGGTAACTTAGATACAAATTTAGAATACTATTTTAAGTTATACTTTATAATAATATGCATGAGTAAATTGGATGAAAATTATAGGGACTATTTTAGATTATTTTTATAATAACCGAGCTCAGTAATTTAGATATAGGTTTAGGGTTTATTTTAAAATATTTTCATAATGATAGTGGTGGGTAACATTTTAGAAAATATAATATACCAATGACTATAATTGTTAGAGTTTACATGATTGATGTTTGATGTTTCTGATTTTTGTGAGAATTTTTAGGATTTGTCTTTTTTCTAGCGTATCTTGTGAGAACTAATGCGAAGTCTTCAATAAAAAAATGAGGCCGTATTGCTATGAACTATTACTTTGAGCTACCTCTTATTTGTTAAATATTTGAAGATAATACTTATATAATTATATATTTATTATCTTCGTCCGTTGTAATAGATTTTAATTAGTAATCTACATAACGTTTTCATCCACATTTATAATATTGAACTTTTCACTTTGCATCGCAAGTATGCGCTTAAATCTGTTTAATGACCTTAAGTTTGAGCTATAATTTTAACATAGAACTCTATATTTCCATTACTTCCTCTATATCTTTATAAATGGTTATACACATCATGTGTATATACTTTAATTATTATATCATATACCAATAGTGTAAGAAATAGGCGATTTAGAATCCTATATTGGTGTATATTTTTAATTAATGTTATTTGGATTTAAATATAGGGTTACCTCATGTTATTTTTACTAATGGATATGTGGGTAATATAGATGCAAATTTAAGGGTTAATTTTGTTATTTTTTAAGTATTAGCGGTGGGAAATTTAGTTGCAAAAATAGGGGTTATTTTAAAAATTATTTATAATAGCATAAGTTGGTAATTTTGATGAAGATTAGGGATTATTTTAGTTTATTTTGTATAGGGTAATTTAGTATAAATTTAGGGGTTACTTTAAGCTATTTTTATATTGGTATAAGTGAGTAATTTATTAGAAAATATAATAGATCCAATGGCTATGATGATTTGAGTCTATCGATTGATAGCTAATTGTTTTGCATTTTGTGAGAATTTCTCTCTTTTTTTAGAATATCCACCTAGGATTTTAGGTGGTTTCACCCGGATGCTTCAAAAGGTCCACCTAGGATCTTAGATGGTTTCACCATATGCTTCAAGAGGAGCTTGTATGATAAGGTACGAGGAGGCAAGAGTAATCAAAGTGCTCACTAACAGTTGAACACCACGCTTAGGCCGTTTGGTTAGTTTTGCTTATTTTTAGCACCCATCATATCGAATGTTTAGATACTAATTAGGAGTATTAAACATAGACTATTTACAAAACCCATTATATAAGTGGAGGCTAAACGGCGAGACGAATCTATTAAGCCTAATTAGTCCATGATTTGACAATGTGCTGCTACAGTAAATATTTACTAATGATGGATTAATTAGGCTTAATAGATTCATCTCGCCGTTTAGCCTTCATCTGTGCAATGAGTTTCGTAAATAGTCTACGTTTAATACTCCTAATTAGTATCTAAACGTGACATGTGCTAAAAATAAGCAAATGTCCTTTTTTTTTTTGGGACTTCATCAATTCAGATCCACTCCACACAAGCTCACACATCTGCACCTGGACGTCATCGGTAGAGTTCGATGATCGAGCGGATGCCCAGAACCGGCATAATCTTGTAGTCGCTGAATCCTGCCTCGAGGAAGATCTTCCTCCACTCCTGCTAGTCCCGCTCTATGCCATTCAGGAATATCATGTAGAGATCAAACACGGCCTGCATCTCCCTGTGCTTCGAGCTTGGTGGCCCTGCTCCGACCACCATGTCCATGATTATCACCTTCCCTCCCGCGTCTCGTGGAGGTATAGCGTACTTGCAATTCTTCAGGATCTTGACACACTCCTCGTCGCTTCAATCGTGCAGGATCCACTGGGAAACATGGAAAATCAAATCAAGTGAGAGCAAAAGCAGCATGTTTTTCAAGGGAAATAAAGCATATTAATTTTTCACCAGGAAAGAAACATGATGTGTAGTACTAATACGAACATTCACAAAATTCGGACTTGGTTCTGTGTACCTTGAGGAATACTGCATTTGCCGGTGGAACGCTCACAAACATGTCACCGGCGATGTACTGCACGTCGGTGTTGTAGGGTGCCCTGGCAACGACGTGGTCGAGATCCAGCACGCTGCACTTCAAGTTCGGGAACGCCCTTGCGATGTCGTGGGCCGCCTCGCCGAGCCCGCCGGCGACGTCGACCAGGGAGGTTATCCCCTGGAAGACCTCCCCGCCGCACTCGTTGATGGCGATGTCCATGATGAACCTGCTCTCGGAGGCCAAGCCGTCGTTGATGAGCGCGTTGAAGGCCTTGTCATGGTCGGCCATCTCCCAGAAGGTCTGCCGTTCCTGAGCTTGAAGATGCACGGTCCGTCAGCTCGTTTTGGAGCCACGCGCCGAGCTCGAAGGAGGAGGAGATGAGGGCTGGGTGTTGGTCATATATCTACGAGCCTACCGGGAGGCTTGGACAGTTTTAGATACGGAGCTGTATGCCAAGACGTGTCAAATATGGAGACTATAGTGCATGATAACATGGTCTACATGGAGGACAGGAACTAGTCGAGGATTAGAAAAACTACTCGTAACAGTTAGAGTAGGACTCCCTAGTCGAATCCGACTGATATTCTTGTAAACGACCGACCTGTAACCCTACCCCCAGCAATATAAGGCGAGGCAGGGACCCCCTCCAAACAAATTCAATCAATACAATCCAATCAACACACAGGAAGTAGGGTATTACGCGACATAAACGGCCCGAACCTGTCTAAATCGTGTGTTCGAGTTCACCTTCGAGTCCTGCTCTTGACGAGCCCCACGCATCAAACACTACCTCGGGTACCCCCTCGGTAGGTTGCCGGGTCTAAACACTGACACCGAGTGGAGTGTCATGGTGGTGATGGGACAGGCTCTTGAAGCCCACAAGGAGGCGGGACGTCGGCGTGAGCGCGTACACGAGCTCGTCGGTCAGACGACGGAGCCTCGACGACGCGCTGAGCACACTGGTGGCGGCGAGCACACACATGAGGCGACGCAGGCAGGGGAGCTTGGCCAGGTGGACCGTGATATTAGCGTGATCTGCAGCAGTTGGGCTAACGGCCTCGCATAACGGCCGCACGCGGCACGCGCCCACCACGCTCGCCACGATCACGCCTGCGCTCGCCATGCCATTCGCTTGCTGCGCTCGCTCCCATAGGACTCGCTCTAATCGTTAGACATCCTATACTTGTATAAATGTATGATGCGTTGATCAATACAAGCTGCGGTTCTTGTTCTATCTTGAGTTCTCACCCTCTTCGTGGTACCAGTGACTGAAGGTTCTGATCTTGTGAATCCCTTCGCGTCCACCTCTACCTTCGCTCCCGTGGCCTCCCCAGCCACCTCCTCTGATCCTCTGCTTCCACCATCCCCGATGCACCTCAACCCGCGCCAGCATGATCACACGTTCTAGTGCTCCTCGACATGGTGGAATCGAACTACACCCAGTGGCGGTGCTTCTTTGACTCCGTGCTCGGCAAGTTCGGCCTCGACAATCACATCCACTCACCGTCGGCGCTCGCCCGACACGACGGCGACTGGGTGATGAACGACCATAGTGTCGTGAATTGGCTTTACACCACCATGAACAAGGCAGTCTTCGACATCGTCTACAAGCCGCGCGCATCGGCCTTCATCATCTAGACCGACATCGAGGGCCTCTTCCCCAACAACAAGATGCAGTGCGCCATCTACCTCGAGGCTGCCAAGGTGACATGTCCATCACTCAATACTGCACCAGGCTCAAGACTCTCGCCGATGCGCTGCGCGATGTCAGCCAACCCGTGTCGGAGCCCAGCCAGGTGTTGAATCTCCTTCGCTGCCTCAACCCCAAGTACCGCCACCTGAAGCCCATCTTTGCCGACAAATTTCCACCGCACACATTTATAAGCGCCCGCTTGTACCTGTTGATGGAGAAGCTCCGTGACGAACATGACGAGCAGGACAATGGCCAGGCCCTCTTCGTCAGCCACGGCAGATCCAACTCTGTGCCACCCTCTCGTCTGACGGATCGTCCTCATCCGATGGACGGTACAAACCCAAGTAGGAGAAGCAGCCCAAGTCGAGTTGCTCCGGCGCCCCTGCCGCGGCTCTCAACGACGGCGGCGGTCAACAGCAGCGCTCCACCAACACGCCCAACTGGACGGCCAGCTACAACCCTTGGATTGGCCTCGTGCAGGCCTAGTCCATGTCATTCAGGGCCCTAGCATTGGGTCCTGGGCCCTCATCCTCCATTCCAGCCCAACAACGCAATGTTGGCCTAGCACCAGGCATCTTCAAGCTTCCTGCCTATGCCCCAGAACACCTGGGACCTGAGCACCCTCCTTGCCACCCTGCAGTCTGCTGGCGTTCTGACCACCGCTAAGCTCCTCCAAGTGGTTCCTCGACTCCGGTGCCTCCTCCCACATAGCGTCGAACTCCGGTAACCTTCACTCCCCATGGGCTCTGCATCCTTCCATTTCAATTACAGTTGGAAATGGTGCCAAGCTGCCAGTGTCTCACTCGGCTGCTGCCACCATTCCCACATCCTCCTCACCTCTCCCTTAATAATGTGTTGATCTCTCCTTCCATTGTCAAGAATCTTATCTCTGTTCGCAAACTTACTCGTGACAATAATGTATCCATTGAGTTTGACCCTAATGGCTTTTCTATCAAGGATCTTCCCACACGAACGATGATGCTCCGATGTGAGAGTTCATACGAGCTCTAACCGTTACTCCAGCCACGGAATCTTGCACTCAGTGCGTCGGTGGACTCCGTTGACCTTCGGCATCAACGCTTGGGCCATCTAGGGAATAATTCTTTGATTCAAATTTTGCACACTTTTGATTTCCAATGTAATAAATCGAACGCCCATGTTTGTCACTTCTGTCAGTTGAGCAAACATGTTTGACAGCCATTCTCTAATTTTGATTTAGTTACATATTTCCCTTTCCAACTTGTGCATTCTGACGTATGGACGTCTCCAATTCATAGCAACTCCGGCTATAAATACTATCTTGTTCTTCTAGATTATTTTACTCACTACATCTAGACATTCCCTGTCCGCAATAAGTTAGATGTTTCAGCACTCCTTCGTTCGTTTCATGCTTACATCCATACACAATTTGGGTTGCCTTGGTTAGCTTTGCAGACCGATAACGGCGGAGAGTTCGACAACATGGCGATGCACAGTTTCCTCACCGCCCATGGTATTGCATTGTGGCTCTGCTGCCCGCATACCTCGCAGCAGAATGGGAAGGCGAAACAGATCCTCCGCACGATCAATGACTGCATGCGCACGCTGCTCCTCCATAGCAGCGCCCCGACGTCTTTTTGGGTGGAGGCCCTCACCACCAGCACATTCCTCATCAACAGACGGCCGTGCCGAGCGACCGGCACCACAACGCCGTTTGAGATCCTCTTCGGCGTCCCTCCCTCCTACACCGAACTGCGCGTCTTTGACTCACTCTGCTACCTAAACCTGATGGCAACTACGGCGAACAAGCTGAGCCCGCGATCCACGACCTACGTCTCCCTCGGCTACCCGACGGATCATCGCAGATACCACTGCTACTACCCAACATCAAGACACGTCTTCAACCCTTGTCATGTGGTGTTCGATGAGGCCCGATTCCCATTCCGATGGTTGCGGCCCACATCAACTTCGCCGCTCCCACCACCACATGACGATGACGATGCGTCGTATCGACGTCCCTCGCCCACGACGACGGTGACTACCCCAGTACTATCACCATCGACGACTCCCTCAACAACCGCATCGACACCGGCGCGTGGAATCGCGTCCACAACATCATCCACCACCACGCGCATGCCATCACCTGCGACTGCGTCCACGTCATCACCAACGATCCCGCCGTCCTCCACTCCGTCGAATTCGACAACGTTGCCGCACTAGTCCACACCGGCTATGCCATCAGCCATTTTGCTACCAATAGCACCCGTGCCATCTCCGCCATCAGCCGCTTCACTACCTACAACACCTTCGCCTGAAGAAGTCCATCGCCATCCGATGACCACACGGGCGCATGCTAGGGTGTTCAAGACAAACCCTAAATAAGCCCTGACATCCTCACCGTCTCCGCCACCACTCTCTTTGATTCCAATGTCGGTGCGTGCGGCACTCAAAGACCCCAACTGACTAGCAAACATGCCTCTAGAACACGACGCGCTGCTAGCCAACCGTACCTAGAGGCTCATCCCTCGTCCACGCGGTGCATGCATCATCTCCAGCAAGTGGGTGTCTAAACACAAACTCAACCCTAATGGCAACCTCGAGCGCTACAAGGCAAGGTGGGTCGTGCGCGGCTTCAACCAGCGTCCCCGCATTGACTTCGGCGAAACTTTCACCCCTGTGGACCGACGACCATTAGAACGATGCTCACAATCGTTGCTTCCAAGCAATGGCCGGCGCGTCAGTTGGACGTCTCCAACACCTTCCTTCACGGCCACCTCGATGAGCAAGTGTTCTACCAGCAGCTAACGGGATTCGTCGACCCTCAGCAGCTAGGCGCGGTGTGCATGTTGTCGCGCTCACTCTACGGCCTGTGACAAGCACTGCGTGCCTAGTTCACGAGCTTCGCTACCTTTGCTACATCCATCAGCTTTCGTCGGGCTCGGTCCGATTCATCGCTGTTCATGCTACGCAATGGCGTCGATATGGCGTACCTCCTACTCTGCATCGATGACATGGTCCTCACTGCCTCGTCAACCAACCTCCTCCATGATGTCATCGCGCGCTTGAAAATGGCGTTCACCATCAAGGACATGGGCCCTCTTCGGTACTTCCTCGGCATCGACATGCGATGGGATCATCACGGCTTCTTCCTCTCCTAAAGCCAGTACGCCATCGACCTACTAGAGCGCGCCGGCATGGCGAACTGCAAACCCGTCGCCACCCCAGCGGACACGCAACCGAAGACCTCCAGCTCAGATGGGCAGCCTCTTCAGGTTCAGGATACCTCAAGCTACCGGAGCATGGCGGGTGCACTCCAATACCTCACCATCACTCGGCCAGAGATCACGTACGCCGTTCAACAGCTGTGTCTACACATGCATGCGCCGCAAGACTGCCATTCAGCTCTGATGAAACGGGTGCTACGGTACATCAAGGGGATGACCATGCTTGGCCTCAAGCTCACCGCCTCCTCCACGCCTTCGATCTTAGTGTACTCCGACGCGGACTGGGCGAGCTGCCCAGACACTCGTCGGTCGAGTTCCGGCTTCTGCATTTTCATTGGTGACTTAGTGGTGTCCTAGTCCTCAAAACGGCAACCGACGGTGTCCCGTTCAAGCGCGGAGGCTGAGTACCGAGCCATCGCCAACACTGTTGCTGAGTGTACCTAGCTTCGACATCTTCTCGGAGAACTCCATTGCGCCGTACCAAATGCCACTGTCGCATACGGTGACAACATCTCATCGGTATACATGTCCAAGCATCCGGTTCATCATTGCCGAACCAAGCACATCGAGCTGGACATCCATTTCGTCCGGGAGAAGGTGGCGCTAGGAGAGCTGCGGGTCTTGCATGTTCCCAGTGCATGACAGTTCGCTGATATTTTCACCAAGGGTCTGCCTACAGCTTTGTTCAACGACTTCAGGGACAGCCTCGCTGTCGACAAGCCCGCCGTCGAGACTACGGGGGGTGTTAGCGTGATCTGCAGCGCCTAGGCTAACGGCCTCGCGCAACAGCCGCACGCGCACCGCGCCCACCATGCTTGCCATGATCACGCCCGCGCTCGCCATGCCGTCCGCTCGCTGCGCTAGCTCGCTCCCGTAGGACTCGCTCTAGTTGTTAGACATCCTGTACTTGTATAAATGTACCATGAGATGATCATGCGGTTCTTGTTCTATCTCGACTTCTGTCTCTTCACGTGACCTTGGTGGCGATCTGGGGGAGGGTGGCGGCGCCACCGTGGTGCTGGATGGCGTCGGTGAGGCGGAGGTCAAGGGCGGACTTGAGCGCGGTGGACTTGACGTAGGCGAAGGTGCTTTGCCAGAGGTCGAGCTGCGCGTCAAGCAAGGCCTGGCCAGTAGTGGTCGGGGTGAGCGCCATGCTGCCAAGCTGCTACAACTCGTTCCTTTCCTGTTTGTGATAGGGCGGGATTGAAATAGAGAACCACCATTTGCCTAGTTATATAGAGGTGTCGTGTTGTTAGTTTAAAAAATAAATCACCGATCTGCTTAATACTTTGATTAAGTAATTAACGGATCACAACATGTGATGTAGAGTGCAAAGGGACCTCTGTAGCCTAATGGTTAGGGCACCTGAGTAGCACCCGGCAAGCTCAGATTCAACTTCCTATGGAAGTGAATTAAATGAATCTGGAATAAAAATAATATAAAAAATAGGTAGAAGTTCCCTGCTGATTTCGATTAAAATAACATGCGCGTCGAGTAAACTCCATGTCGGCTCCATGAAATCTACGGGTTTCTTAGAGCTAAAATTTTGATACACGTAGCTCTAACGCATAGCTAGCTAGAAGTATATTAAATATAAATATTTAAACCACTTCAATTTATTCTACAAACTGTGAATTCACCCTGGTCTATATATTTCAAATTTTGCTCATGCGTGCCGTCTGACAAACTCATGCTTAATAGTATTCCCTATAGTAGTACACCACCGTTTCTGAATATATACTATTCAGAGCAAGCTAATTAAATCATACATTTATAAAAAAAAAGGTATAAAAGAGGGAGTAAGAATCGGCTTCTATCCATGGAGTCACTAATTCAAGTTTTGAAAAAGAGAATTCTGAATTGATGTAAAGCTCCTCGATTGCCCGAACCAGCTTCTTGCTACACAATGCCAAATCAAGTGAAGCCTTGTGAAACGGGCCCTAACTATTCACTTGCAATCAAACTGCATCCGTCAGCAGCCAGTCACAACTCACGCGGTCACGCCCGCACTACAGGAGTTAGACGCGCTACCATTGTGCCATATAATATAAAGTGTATATGAGATATTAAGATCTGCTCTACGATTTCCATCCATTAAAAGAGCTGTCGCCATCTGCCCACGAAATGGAAACAGCCACCGCGATGGTGATAATGTGGCCGCGCACTACATTAAGTACCAGAGATCCGTATCGCATTAACTAATTCAAAAAAGTGCAACAGAGATCAATCACATCTCACAGATCATTAGCCGTCGTTTCAGCTTTTATAATTGGTATTCCGCTGAGCTTTCAGATCATCAGATCAGATGGGAAGTAGCCGCTCGTTCGCACGTAAAAGAATTGAGCTCGTGTACCTCGAGCAGAAAGCGAGCTGCTTCCCCTTGTCGCAGTTCGCCGCGGCGCTGCCGACGCCGGCGCAGCACCGTGCAGGTTAGAACTAGTAGCTGGCAAACCTCGCCGCGTCGGCGGCGCGCTCTCCCCGGGCGCCATCCGGTGTTCACCGGCTCGGTATGTCCGCTTCGAGGAAGAGATCTTCTTCCACTCTTCTTCCTCGCTCGTCGCGCTGGATGCCATTGAGCAACATGATGATCAGATAAAAAACGGCCTGCATCTCTCTGTGCTTCAAGCTAAGTCTGACGATCGTCCGACGCTCACTGTCATCAGTCATCACTCACCAGTTGCAGATGGAGGTTGATTGGTGGTTGCACAAATGGGAGATGATCAGCGCTGACAAAAGAAAGGGCTCATGTTGGTCTGTTGGCGAATTTGGAAGCAACGAAACGACCGCGTTTTCCAGAGAGCTTCACAGAAGACCCCCACACAGCTCTCCCACGATATCGCTGAGGAGGCCAACCTTTGGAGTGCTGCAGGCGCCAAGCACATCGGTGTGTTCAGTTGGCCTCCTGCATCGAGCTAGCTGTAACTGTAATGTGGGTTGCGTTGGTTTCAATCATGTAACAGTATGTCAGGTATCCCGTGTGCGTTCGCTCGGTTAGGTCCGCGTTGTGAAGACTTTATTTCACCCTTCTTAATACAAAGATACGCAGCTCTCCTGAGTATTCTAAGAAAAAAAAAAGGATGACCGGAGGAGGAAGAGGACGACTAGACGAGACGAAGCTCAACTCGGTGGTAGCGCGCAGAAGAGGCTTGCAGAAGAACATCCCGGCGAGGAGGCATCCGGCGCCCCAGACGTCGATGCCGACGCCGTAGTCGATGGAGCCAGGAGCTGCTCGAGGGCGCAGTACCAGAGCGTGACGACCCCGGCTGATGAGTGGGCGGCGGCCGCTGGGCCCGTAGTAGTTGGCGAGGCCGAAGTCGCCGATCTTGAGCACACCGTGGCTGTCGATGAGGAGGTTGGAGCCATTGATGTCGCGGTGCAGAATACCCCGTCAGCAGATCTGCAAGCAGTGTTGTGCACAACCATCATCAGTTCAAAGAACAGACATAGCCCTCAAAGAAAAGTTCAGAGAACAGACATCGAATGCTAGAATTCAGTGTGCATAGATTTGACATTCGAGAAGCTTGGATTAGATTACTTCTGGTACATGCACACACTTCACCGTTGGATTAGTTCTACACCAATTCTGTAATGTTATGGAAAAAAATATGGGAGGTAAACTTGATGAAATTCATCAGGCCCTGGGTGTTCGATCAGGAGGCAGATTATATACGTGGCTAGCTTGACACTCGAATGTTCTGCTGCGGTGCCTGAACACGAGTGCTGCTTGCTCTGAAGTCTGAACTGTTGTTTCTTCACTGTTTCGGCATAGGAGGGGAGTGCAACGTTCCAAGGCACTCCCACTGTCCCAACACAAGGTCGCACGGCCACATCGATGGTCCAAACGGGAAGGACAAAGCGGCCATGGACACGTCACGGCCGGAACCAGAAACAGCGCCGAATCAAATACCAATGACACTGACCGTTCATTCTAAAACACTAACTGAAAATGCAAAACCACATGTGAATGTTATTCATTCGGTAGTAGATGATTCGTCTATCGAGATATAAATGTTTAGCCTTTTGGAAGTGTTGTTAGATTTATTATATATTTTTTTGAAAAATAGGATTGAGTAGGTTTTATACGGTGATCAGTTTGCTCACCAACCCCCAGCCTGCTGCTTCACATAATCACATGGGTTAGGATAGTCTATTATTGCGCGTAGAGGTGTTAGGATCGTCAATTATTGCGCGGCGCGCATATATGATTAGGCCTGCAGAAATACGCCATGGCGGCCGTTACGCGTGCGCAATCGGTCTGTCCATCAGAACACGCCGTACCTATGGGCTATGACGACGAGCCGCTCCTCGGGCGCTACAACGAGGCCGTGCGGCTGGAGAAGACGGCCGCCGCCGCCGACGGCGACGCCAGCTTCGTGCAGACTTGCCTCAACGGCCTCAACGCCTTGACAGGTGTCGGCCTGCTATCGGTGCCCTACGCGCTGTCGGAAGGGGGCTGGCTGAGCCTGGCGCTGCTGGCCGCCGTGGCCGCCGTCTGCTGGTACACCGGCCTCCTCCTCCAGCACTGCATGGCCGTCGACCCGGCCGTCCGCACGTTCGCCGACATCGGCGAGCGCGCCTTCGGCCGCGCCGGCCGACTCCTCGTGGCGGCCTTCATGTACGCGGAGCTCTACCTCGTCGCCATCGGCTACCTCATCGTCGACGGAGACAACCTCGACAAGCTCTTCCCGGGCGCCGCCGTCAGCCTCGGCCCCGCGTCGCTCTCGGGGAGGCAGCTGTTCGTCGTGCTCGTCGCGCTCGCGGTCGCGCCCACCACGTGGCTGCGCAGCCTCGGCGTGCTCGCCTACGTCTCCGCGACGGGCGTGTTCGCGTCGGTGCTCATCGTCCTCAGCGTGCTCTGGGCCGCGGCCGTCGACGGCGTCGGGTTCTCGGCGCCGGGGGCGACGGCGCTGAGGCCCGCCAGGCTCCCCACGGCTCTCGGGCTCTACACCTTCTGCTTCTGCGGCCACGCAGTCTTCCCCACGCTCTACACCTCCATGAAGGAAAAGCGTCGGTTCCCAAAGGTACCATTGGTTTGTGTTCTGAACTTCTGACGCATTACATGTTCATGGTTGTCATCACAATGAAGAATCCATTGATCTTCACAAGCAGATGCTGGCGATCTGCTTCGTGCTGTGCACGCTCAACTACGGGTCGATGGCGGTGCTCGGCTACCTCATGTACGGCGACGGCGTGCAGTCCCAGGTGACGCTCAACCTCCCGGCGGCGCGGCTCAGCTCCAAGGTCGCCATCTTCACCACGATCGTCAACCCGCTCTCCAAGTACGCGCTGGTGGTCACGCCCATCGCCATGGCCGTTGAGGAGAGGATCGGCTCGGGCTCGTCGGCCGCCGCCTCGATGGCGGTGAGGACGCTGCTGGTGCTCAGCACGGTGGCCGTGGCCCTCGCTGTGCCGTTCTTCGGGTACCTGATGGCGCTGGTGGGGTCGCTGCTCAGTGTGGGCGCCTGCGTGCTACTGCCCTGCGTCTGCTATGTCAGGGTGTTCGGCCTGCCGGCTCGCGCCGCCGAGGCCGCGGCCATCGCGGCGATCCTGGCGCTGGGCTCGCTGCTGCTGATCACCGGGACGTACTCGTCACTCGTGCAGATCATCCACGAGCTGTCAAGCTGATCTGATGCTGATATGGCTGTGCGTGCTGGGCTCCTGGGCAGATTGCGTGCACATTTTGTGCACGCATGTTCAAAGCATACTCCCTCCGTACTAAATTACTATTCGTTTTGATTTTTTTAGATTTATAGCTTTTGCTATACACCTAAATTAATATATGCTATGTTTAGGGACGTAGCAAAATCTATGTACGTAGAAAAGTCAAAAATGAATATTCATTTGGAACAGAGAAAATACTATATTTTATCCTTCTTAATTATACGGCGAGTACGTAGCTCTCCCGTACATTTAAAAAACACCAAGTTACAGGTTGTTCCTATCAAAAAAAGTTACATATTGTTGGGATTTTTATTCTTATTAAATAAGATGACACAGGTGCAAATATGATAACATGGTGTTGAGTTAGGGGAAAGGAGAAACAGGACACGCACTCTTTTCAAAACTTACGAAAAATGTTATACATCGACTTTGAGGACAAAAGTTTCATTGCATCTAAGGATCTCCAATCCCATGCATCGCATTATATACTATGACCAGCACAAGAAACAACAAAAATGACACTATACATTAGAGGAGTTTATTTTGTTCATCAACACAAAACACTCTAAATGATGTGGGGGCGGCTCTTAGAAAACACCTAATAAAACTCCCCGGTAGAATTAGCACATGCTCTGCTCATAGTTCATAGTCGCGTCATTCTCGGTGGGGAGTTTCATTTTGTGACTTCCAATGCATAGTTCCATTTTACGGTTTAATAGGTTAGCTATACCATTTAATTGTGATGCCCAGGATTGGATGAATCGGATGAAATGAAACACTCTTGCACCCAATGGCATTATTGAGTTCGTTGTCAAACTCACCTGCATCCATCTTTCGTGGATCAGCGCAGGAGCATGAGATGGAAGTTTGGGTCGAGAAGGTTGTTAGAGGGGATACATTTGCCTTTTTCTTTTCTTTTTTTCTTTGTGAAAGGCCAATTGAAGAGCCGTCAGATAACAATTGAAGGCCAAAAATGTTGAGTTGACTTATCATCAAACATTGATGGAAGACCATTCGAAGTGAAAGAACTTAAGTTCTAGCAAAAAGAATGATTGATAAATATCAATATTGTTTCATAAGAACATTCAAATGAATGGTTCCGTGCTCTAGTTCCTCAAAAACCTAACAATTAGTGGAAGCTCGTAGAAAGCTAGGTTTCAGTCTTTGCTCATCGTAACTCACCAATAAGTTACAGTTGGGGGATGTCTGAAGTCAATCCTACCAATATTTTAGTATATAATCCATTCAATTTTGATATGCGAAGGTTGGAACAAGCTAATTATTTTTTAATTAATTAGTTTGTTCTTAATGCCATTTATAGTGGATGGTAATTTTTATAATAATATATTTATAAATGTGGCTTATGAATATTTCAGTACACTATTTTTCGCAATAAATATACTCGTATGACTTTTAAACATTCAAACTCATCGCATAAAAGTATATAGTAGTTAATTTAGAACACCTATCTTCGAACAGCCCAAGGCTTCACTTATTTGTGATTGAATGGAGTAGCACAACACACAGATCAGGAAGCTAGATATTTCTATCGCATGGATTACTGTATCCTTTGTTTCAAATTATAACTCGTTTTAGTTTTATCCTAAGTCAATTTCTCTAGTTTTGGTTTGTTTTATAGAAAAATTCACAAAGGTCTATAACATCAAAATAGTTTCATCAGATATACCATGACATATAGCTTAATAGTGTATTTATTTGATAATTAACATATTTTTCTACAAGCTTGATCGCAGTTAGAGAAGTTTGACTTATAGGACAAAGACAAAGCCAACTACAACTTGAGAACAGAGCAAATAAAACAAAAGAGATACACATCACATCTCCCAGATATTTAGCAATAGCCGTTTAGCTTGTAATATTGGATTTGTTTTCTCTGCTAAACGAATTAAGATCGTGTACCTTGAGAAGGAAGGAAGGTGCGCCGTTAGTTAAAGAGAACATCTAACGTCCCTCAATCTCGTGATGTATAATATTGAATATCTCTTGTCCTTTTTCATAACGAGTATCACTTTGTTCAACTTACGGTATCAAATATCCAATGTTCTATTGTACGGAACACGTTATGTCGAGTAAAGTACTCCATGTGGCCACATTATATATTCCTCCCGACATTATATAATCCTTTCGTTCCAATGTTTGATCATCATTACTCACCAATAAGTTCTAATCTCTAAATGATGCTCTATTCAAATTGAAATTATAAGACATTTAGAATAGTTAATTAGTTTATTTTTTAATCAATTAGTCTATCATCAACGTCATATATTGAAAATGAACGGAGTATTTTCATAATATATCTATAAATGTGGTTTTATGCACATTTGTTTTCCTGAAACTAATTTTGATGAAAAGTCTAATAATATCAGTTTGAAGAATTCAAACCCAGCACATAAAAAAAATATAGTGCAGTCAAATTTTGGAACAATCCACTAATGTGATCGAAGACTTCAGGGCGCTAGAGATTCTTATAACATTAATCACTAGAACAAATTTTAAAAGAGATACACATCACATCTCACAGATAATTAGTACTCCCTCCGTTCCAAATTATAGGTCGTTTTGGCTTTTCTAGATACATAGATATTATTATGCATCTAGACATAGGGTATATCTAAGTGCATAACAAAGTTTATGAATCTAATAAAGTTAAAACGACCTATAATTTGGGACGGAGGGAGTAGTACGTAGCCGTTTAGATTGCGAGGTTGCATTATATTGGTAATCCTTGCTAGTCAAATTTTGGAACAAGCCACTAATGTGATACTAAGACTTCATGGCTCTAGAGATTCGTATCACACTAATCACTAAAACAAAAGAGATACACATCACATCTCACAGATAAGTAGTAGTACGCAGCTGTTTAGCTTGCGAGATTGCATATTGGTAGTACTCCTTGCTAAAAAAACTGAGGTCGTGTACCTCGAGAAGAATAAAATATTCGTTATCATATATTCAAAGATTGATGTATACCAATCAAGAAGTAATTCATGGAAGCTTGCTGTCGACTAAATTCAATTCCAAGTGACGAAATTATATAGTCTTCTCGATAAGTTACATCTTGGGTTGTCTGAAGTCAATCTTTCCAATCTCTTAATAATATGTTCTTCGATTTTAAACATGTTGCGTTAGAACAAACTAATTAATTGTCACATATATCTAAAACGGAGAAGTATTTTTACGAAAGAATCCCTTACCTTTCTTATATGACACCGGGTTCAATTTTTGTTCCTCCTATGACACTACCAAAAGTTCGGCGTGGCATGCGAAAAGATGAATTTGCCCCTCTAATCTGCATGAAGCAATTTCTGCTCTTATTTTTCTTCGTGGACACTATGGATGCCAGTCACGATTGAGCAAGTTTTAGTCCTCTATTTGCTGGTGGGCGGCGGCAAACTCAATACTAATATTTTATTTCCTTTTTTAAAAAAACCGAGCATCTCCGGCCATGGCGCTCACGAGCCATGACCATGCCAGCTGCGGCCATGACGCCAGCCACGCCCGTGGCCATGGCATCGCTCGCCTCGCTCGTGGCTATGCCGCCCACCTCGCTGACTGTAGCTGCAGTGCTCGATCTAGGGTTTCAGCACGCGAGAGGAACAGGAGAATGAGAGATGGGCGAGAGAATGCTCTTGTCGGTCGGGCTCAAGAAGGCTCAGCCTGATCTATTCCTTCCTAAGGGCATCATACAAAATCTGACATTTGCCTAGGAAAATCAAACAGATATGTGAGATGGAATGGATGGAAGTGTTATAGGAGGAACAAAAGTTAAACCCACAGTCATACAGGGAAGGGAAAGTTTTTCAGGATTAAGGAAGGAATTTAGTCATTTTCTGATGTCAAATTGGGAGGTTAACTTTTCGAAGTGTACGCATTAACTAATTCCAAAAAATGCACCTCTCACATATCATTAGCCGCCGTTTCAGCTTTCAGATCATCAGATCAGATGGGAAGTAGCCGCTCGTTCGCACGTAAAAGAATTGAGCTCGTGTACCTCGAGCAGACCACCACGCCACAAAATATTTGTGCTGATGGCTAAAAGGACTCTGTGCTGGCGGGTCGAACACCTGCTAATAACTTTGAGCCAATACAAATGGCGGTATGTGCTGGCGGGTGGCATAATCAACCGCCAGCACGGAGGCTTTCTGTGCTGGTGGTTGGTTATGCCACATATTAGGAATATTTATTTTCTCACACTATATATTATTTCCCGTGATTTATTTATAATTTCTATTTTCCGCCACTTTTTAGCTGCCAAATTTAAATATGTATCTCCAACAACATAACAACGAACTTAAATAATAAATAATTCACATTATTAAAAACTGCATGATACGTAATAGATAATTCACATTATTCAACAAACTTGAATAATAAATAATTCACATAATTCAACAATTGGAATAAAGCTATTCATCCGGCGACGACTTTGTCCATCTACGCAAAGACGTGTGCATTCGTCCGCCGCCAACACGCCATTTGGATCAAAGAATTCTCCGTCCTCATGACAAATCTCCCGTTGGATGAACCTCGCCATGTCCCTACAAATGTTGACGATGCCTCTGTCTTCGAGCGTCGCATCGCGAGTGTTGATCCTAGGCATATGCAAGTATACAGTAAATGAAGATTAGGATGTATTACCATTAGGAAGTTAGCACATGACAGTGTAGAAGAGACTTACGTCTTCGAGGTTTGTCCGGTACCTCCCATTGTTTCTGAGGAACTCGCACACGTAATATCCGCATAGCACAGAGCCCGGAGGTTGCTTGTGGCACTGCAATCAAATAGAAAAATGATGAGTTGTTATAAATAACAAGTCTACATTATATGAAAAGAAATCAAGTTTTTATGTTCTTACCCATCTATGTGTTATTATTTTCATCGCTTTCTTCCTGTTTTCAGGGCATTCCCCGCTTTTCAGTACATAAAGCCTATACGCACTTTGAGGATATAAACACAAGAGTTAGTAATACAACTTAGGTGCATAGAATCTCAACATGCATTTAAGTACTGCCAAGGGATGTCTTACTTTTGTATAATGCCTAGGAATTCCTTGTAACTATCTTTGGTAAATCTGGCTGAGTCAAGGATCATTGCAGATCCAAGCTTGGGGTAAATGTAGATGCAAATCCAGTGGTCTCTGCATTATATTAGAATAATTTATATTATAGATGACATTAATTAGCACCAAGTATATAAATAGTAATTTAAACTAGCTATCTTACTAAAAATTGTAAGCCCCCATGATCTGCTGCTTGTGAGCCTTTTTTTCCTCGTAACTCTTGCAATGTACACGGACACTTTGTGCATTTCTTCTTTGTGGTACTTTTCCTTTATAGCATTTTTCTCCTCTTATGTCTGTACTGCTTCCATTTCTGCTTTGACCCTTTCATTCATTTTGAAATTGTGCTATGGCTCGCTAATTCGTGCTGGGTCAAGATACGCTACCGAGTACCTACCGTTCATCAATTCTTCATCTTTCCATTGCATCCTACAGAATAGGTAGTCGCTCAGGTACTAGACATATAAAATATATACGTATGTACGTAAGACTCGTGTATGCGGTACATGTGGACTTACAAGCACCATGTTTGAATGAGCCGGACGTCGAGGTGTTGATGACAGTAAAGTCTGTGCAATCTTCAAAATCGATCACAATCTTGTAATCCCAAGCGCCAAGGAAAACCTTTTTTGGGATACGCGCGGTGATTGCTCGAATGCCTTGCTTCATTGCGGTCATGATCCATCCATGCAGCTTATTGAGTTCCCATGAGCCCTCCAACAGATCCCATCAATACAAGAATAGTTTGCCATGCTCATATTTATCTAGGAATTCATCTAATGTAAAGAAATTGAGGCCTTCATCTATTTCCTTTCGCCGAGAGGGGCCGCAAGCTACAGATTTCTCAATGGAAGATGAAGCCTTGGTCTTCAGTACGTTTAAGAACTTGTCGACTTGTGTTGATGGATCCTTATTCTCATATGTCCTGACCATACGAGGTACCGCTGGCCTCTGGGGAGGTGGAGATGACGGCCTCTAGGGAGGTGGAGATGGCAGCCTCGGTGATGTTAGATCATTGCCTTAGAGAACTGAAGTCCATTCCTCCTCAGTGAGACCTTCTAGAACAGGTGATAGCAGCATTGGCTGCTCGCCCTCATTGGTAGCTCCCTGCACATGTGACTGAGTCGGCTGCTCGCCCTCAGCGGTAGCTACCTACACATGTGACTGCGTCGGCTACTCCGCGTCAACATTTGACTGTACCATGGGTTCATCTTGGCTCATTCGTGAGATTTCTGGCGATGCATTAATATTCAGAACGATATCTCGGCGATGCCACAGTATGTACTGGTTCATCGCATCACCGAGAACCTCAATCCCCTCATCAGTAGGGATGTTAAGCTCGCACGACTCATCCAACACAGTAACAACTTGCACCCAAGAGTATTCTGGCGGGGGTTCCTTTGGGAACACATGAGCCGTTATTGCTATGCCGGTTGCGACCTCTCGAAACTTATTTTGTTTCCTTCCATGAGGTATCACCAACCTGCATGGTGTATCCACTTGTATCTCATCTATGGGATACCTCACATTTGCAATGGACCTAGCACTACTCGGAGCAACGTATCTTGTGTTGGCTATCCTATGTTGGCTAGATGCAGGGTGGCAAGAATGCTAGGGTTGGTCATCGCTTGTGCTTGCTGGGTGGCGAAGAACTCGATCAACTCCTACTTGGCGATTGCTCTCATCTTCTCCTCAAGGTTTTTCTTATAACATTCCCACTTCTTGTAGCTTCCTTGGTCATTCTGGAATGCTTTACCCCAGGGCAATATTGATGACATCCCCCGAACACGCCCAGAGTGCTCTGCAGTTCCGATTGCGGCAGTTACCTGATCTCTCTCCCTGCCCAGTTTGAAAAGACCCTTCTTTTGCAACTCAGCGAGCTGTTCCAAACTCTCATAAATTTCCATTGTTGTTGGGTGTTTGAATGTAACCTTACCCTCGGATGTGAATACCGAAATTCGAGCTAGCACCCAATTCCTGTGAGCTCATCCAAGCCTTCAAACAAATCCAGTAAACCAGCTATCATCCATTCTTCTTTCTCTCTCCTCCATTTAGCGATCTTGGCCGCATACCCTCCCGCACCCAAGTGATGGGGGTTCTCGGTGGCTTTCATATCCTTCCTGGTATTTTCTTCACTCAGGGCTTTTGCTTCCAGCGTATTCTTCTGTTGTACAAACTCCTCCCACATTTCTAGAGGAATCCTACCGAAGTTGTTCCTAGCATTCTTGCCTTTCTTTACATAGTCTGTATTAAGAATAGACCTCCAATTCCTGAAACATCTTCCAAGGAGGCCCTCAGCAAATTTTCTTGTAGAATCCTCTTGACCTTCAAGAAAAGTGAACTTTTCTTTCAATGTGGCCCACAAAACATCCTTTGTAGTGGTAGGCACATTCTTCCAGTTACTAGTTGTGATCCAGGTCTGCAATTTGTCCCTGACAATAGCTCCACATATGTTCCAAAACCTAGCAGCTATCCCCTCAGGTAATATGGGCTCACCTTTGGAGCCAAGCATTTCTATGACGAGAGTCCCTTTCTTAAGGATCTGGTTTCAGCTTCTTTTTCCCACGTTGCTTTTTCAGAGCACTACTGGAAGGAGTTCTAGCCAAAGGCTATGGTGCAGAGGCAGCTACCTCGCCTTCTTGCAGAGTTGATGTTCTACAACATCGCGGTGGCGAATGAACCGAGGATTGGTCATCATTATATAGAGAAAATAATAGTTGGAGTTTATCATCTTCATGTCAACAACAAACGCATCACTAGCTAGTATATGAATGTGCATGCAGGTACTTGATGATCTGCGGTTGGATCGTATCTAGGGTCATCTTCATCTAGATGCCTGCGAGTCCTAGGTGGGCTTGGTCCATACTCAAGTGGAGTAGAGTACGATCCAAATGAGCCGTCGAAATCAGAATCCTCCTTGGTGGATTCAATCACTCTTAATATGCAAAATTCTAATACTTGCAATTAAAAATTATTCATGAATTTACGCATATCAACACAAATTTGTACACCTAATTGGTTCAAAATATTGAACACATTTCTTATGCAGCCCTTGTTTCATTTCTACTCTACTTAACATTTTTCTTTTTCTTTTTTAATTTTTTGCACCATTGTGAAGTAACACGTAAAATTAATTATCTTATATACACCAATACATTTTTTATATTTAGTAAACTACATATAAGTTGTTTGGTAGAAGTTTCAATAGTTTTGAAACTGATTTACTATTTTCTAAATGTTAAATGAATTTCTACATGGTTATCAAAATTATTTCAAAATTGAACTATGTGTGCATCTAATAAGATACAAACTTATATCTTCAAATTACCAAATAGTAATTAAAATAATATTTTCAAATTACCAAATAATAATTACAATAATATCTAAATTTGGTCATAAAATTCTACAAATTGAAGTGGCAACATATACATTGTTCCCAAAATGATACATCTCTCACATAGTTTCTTATAATTCAAGTCAAACTTTGAGATTTGAATACCTCATAAAATGTTCGAACTCAAATTTGGACACAAACTTATGTTGACTATAACATTGGAAAATATCAAGTTACATTAGCAATTATTATGCAAAAACATGTTTTTCTATCCTCTATTTAGTTGGACAGCAAAATATCTTTGAGTTTAAAGTTCAAATTTTAAATTTCTTTGAGTTTAAATCATTTCAAATTTTAAACTCACCTAGGCTCAGTGACGGTCGGTGGTGCGGCGGGCTCGGGGAGGGCGGGCGGCGGCGCGGAGGCCTCGGGGAGGGCCGGCTGCAGCACGGAGGGCTTGGGGATGAGCGGCGCACTGGCGGTCGGGGAGGAGGCGTGGCTCGGGGAGGAGCGATAGTATGGCATGACGTCGTGGCGGGAAGGAGGGAGGTGCGAAGGATGAGCAGCGGCTAGGGGAGGAGAGGTGGGTGTGGGCGGCGGTGGCGCTACTGGAGGACGGCGGTGTCGAGGCAGCGTCGGGGAGGAGCGGCGACCGTGGGTGGTCCGGCGTGTGGAGAGATGGCCGCGGGCGATGACCGCGGCATCGAGGCGGAGGTGGCAGTGGAGGTGGCGGTGGAGGCGAAGTGTCGAGGTGGCATAGGAGGCGAGGCATTGAGGCGGCGTAGGAGGCGACGAAGTGGCGGTGCTCGGAAGCGGCGGGGGCGGAGGCGAAGCGTCGAGCCAGTGAGGCGGCGTAGGAGGCAATGAAGCGGCGGTGGCGCTCAGGAGTGCGGCGGGGGGGGGGGGGGGGCGTCGGGAGTGCGGCGGCCATGTGCTAGCCATCAGCACTGGCCATGTGCTGTGCATGCTACTTCTTTCACCAAACGGATTTGTACTATCTGTACTCAACGCAAACTGTATATTCCTTTTTTCATCTGAAAACTCTGGATGATTGACATCGAAGGTCCTCCACTGGCGAGCATCGAAAGAATGTTGAAGCTTTCCGGCATCCTTTATTGGGAGATCAGCATGCTAAGTCATCATTTCATCGGTCTTTGGGTTTGAGAACAAACGTTTCAAACGGTCCACCACCGGCAAGTACCACATCACCAAGGCAGGGACTCTGCGCTGAGTCGTCGTGTCAGTACCAATGCAGGACTCGTCCTCCACTTGAGCATGAGCAATTTTCTTTTGAACCTTCTTTCTCTTATTCCTGATGGAGGAACCGGCACGGTCCTCACAGAAATCGGTATTACTTTTGTAACAGCTAGCATTGCGATTTGGACACTTTTCTAATGTCGCATACTCACCGCGGTACAATATGCAATGGTTCCTACATGCGTGTATTCTCTGCACACGCATCTTCAATGGATTGATAATCTTCTTTGCTTTGTATGTGTTTTTTGGCACAAAGTTCAGCTTCAGGAGCAAATTGCCCAGCAGAGTAAGGAGATCATTGAAACTATTATCTGACCAGCCGAATTTAACCTTCAGGATCAGAAGATGAAGGATGAAATACAGCACTGTCCACTCCTTCCCACATCCCACATACATACGGTCCTTTGCTGCCTTCTTAAACGTCTCGAAATTCTCTAACCCTTTAGCACTCCCTACCATCACTTCCGGTTCAATGTGGCGCAACATATCCTTCATATCAACATCACGTTCCTCGTCCACTGTGGTTCCACACGCACATTTGTTTGATCACCATTTTGATCTCCACGGTCATAATCATCATCCATCATAACATGATTATTGTCGTTTTCATCATCACCACCCACTTCATCACAGCCAGTATTGATGTCTGTGCTGTCCTGCCTCTCCATGGTGGGACCAAATTGTGTACCCATCCACAAAATCTCGTTTTATCAAATGCCTCTTGATTACATTAGTATCCTCCCATATAATTTTGTTGCTACAGTCAAAATACGGACAACGCATTTGCTTTGTATTGCAAATGCGAGCGTGCTTCTTTGCAGCCTCCACAAACTTCGCTACCTCTAACATGAAAGTAGGTGAATGTCTCCGTATACCATACATCCATGATCTTTGATCCATCTTTAACAACCTATGACAAGGTTTCTATATTATATTAATAAATTTAATGAGCTATTTCATAAACTAAATTGAATTATGGATGTACTAACTAATAAGTAGCAAGAAATTTAATAAAAAATAATTCTATATTACCCCAAAGCTAATGAAGCTAGAAATGGTGGATAGAAGTTGAAAAGGTAGGTTGGAATGGCACAAACTCACCTTACGTAGTCACCTCCTTCAGAGAAATCAAGAGCAAAACCTTCCCCCTTAGATTTGATGTTTTTGGAGCTTTTCCCCTAGTATGTAATAATTCATAAGAAGAATGAAAAAAATCGAAGTCAATTATATATTAATTAAATCAGCTTCATTAATTGGAACAACTTCATTAATTTGAACTATGGATGTAATAATTAATAAGAAGAAGGGAAAAATCAAACTCAATTATATATTAAGATAATCAACTTCATTAATTAAAACTATGGATGTAATAATTAATAAGAACGAAAAATATAATCAAACTCAATTCTATATTACATTAAAATGACAAACATAGCATTAATGGTTATAATATGACCATAAAGTTTTATTTAAAAAAAATCTATTTCTAGTTTTTTCTCTCTTTCCTCCTCTCGCTCTCCTAGTTTTAGATCTAGATGACAAGCTAATGAAAATATATATTGGCATTATTGAGTTCGTTGTCAAACTCACCTTCATCCATCTTTCGTGGACCAGCGCAGGAGCAGGAGATGGAAGTTTGGGTTGAGGAGGTTGTTAGAGGGGATACATTTGCCTTTTTCTTTTTCTTTTTTCTTTGTGAAAGGTCTAAGTCCTAGGGAAGAGCCGTCAGATAACAATTGAAGGCCAAAAATGTTGAGTTGACTTATCATCAAACATTGATGGAAGACCATTCGAAGTGAAAGAACTTAAGTTCTAGCAAAAAGAATGATTGATAAATATCAATATTGTTTCATAAGAACATTCAAATGAATGGTTCCGTGCTCTAGTTCCTCAAAAACCTAACAATTAGTGGAAGCTCGTAGAAAGCTAGGTTTCAGTCTTTGCTCATCGTAACTCACCAATAAGTTACAGTTGGGGGATGTCTGAAGTCAATCCTACCAATATTTTAGTATATAATCCATTCAATTTTGATATGCGAAGGTTGGAACAAGCTAATTATTTTTTAATTAATTAGTTTGTTCTTAATGCCATTTATAGTGGATGGTAATTTTTATAATAATATATTTATAAATGTGGCTTATGAATATTTCAGTACACTATTTTTCGCAATAAATATACTCGTATGACTTTTAAACATTCAAACTCATCGCATAAAAGTATATAGTAGTTAATTTAGAACACCTATCTTCGAACAGCCCAAGGCTTCACTTATTTGTGATTGAATGGAGTAGCACAACACACAGATCAGGAAGCTAGATATTTCTATCGCATGGATTACTGTATCCTTTGTTTCAAATTATAACTCGTTTTAGTTTTATCCTAAGTCAATTTCTCTAGTTTTGGTTTGTTTTATAGAAAAATTCACAAAGGTCTATAACATCAAAATAGTTTCATCAGATATACCATGACATATAGCTTAATAGTGTATTTATTTGATAATTAACATATTTTTCTACAAGCTTGATCGCAGTTAGAGAAGTTTGACTTATAGGACAAAGACAAAGCCAACTACAACTTGAGAACAGAGCAAATAAAACAAAAGAGATACACATCACATCTCCCAGATATTTAGCAATAGCCGTTTAGCTTGTAATATTGGATTTGTTTTCTCTGCTAAACGAATTAAGATCGTGTACCTTGAGAAGGAAGGAAGGTGCGCCGTTAGTTAAAGAGAACATCTAACGTCCCTCAATCTCGTGATGTATAATATTGAATATCTCTTGTCCTTTTTCATAACGAGTATCACTTTGTTCAACTTACGGTATCAAATATCCAATGTTCTATTGTACGGAACACGTTATGTCGAGTAAAGTACTCCATGTGGCCACATTATATATTCCTCCCGACATTATATAATCCTTTCGTTCCAATGTTTGATCATCATTACTCACCAATAAGTTCTAATCTCTAAATGATGCTCTATTCAAATTGAAATTATAAGACATTTAGAATAGTTAATTAGTTTATTTTTTAATCAATTAGTCTATCATCAACGTCATATATTGAAAATGAACGGAGTATTTTCATAATATATCTATAAATGTGGTTTTATGCACATTTGTTTTCCTGAAACTAATTTTGATGAAAAGTCTAATAATATCAGTTTGAAGAATTCAAACCCAGCACATAAAAAAAATATAGTGCAGTCAAATTTTGGAACAATCCACTAATGTGATCGAAGACTTCAGGGCGCTAGAGATTCTTATAACATTAATCACTAGAACAAATTTTAAAAGAGATACACATCACATCTCACAGATAATTAGTACTCCCTCCGTTCCAAATTATAGGTCGTTTTGGCTTTTCTAGATACATAGATATTATTATGCATCTAGACATAGGGTATATCTAAGTGCATAACAAAGTTTATGAATCTAATAAAGTCAAAACGACCTATAATTTGGGACGGAGGGAGTAGTACGTAGCCGTTTAGATTGCGAGGTTGCATTATATTGGTAATCCTTGCTAGTCAAATTTTGGAACAAGCCACTAATGTGATACTAAGACTTCATGGCTCTAGAGATTCGTATCACACTAATCACTAAAACAAAAGAGATACACATCACATCTCACAGATAAGTAGTAGTACGCAGCTGTTTAGCTTGCGAGATTGCATATTGGTAGTACTCCTTGCTAAAAAAACTGAGGTCGTGTACCTCGAGAAGAATAAAATATTCGTTATCATATATTCAAAGATTGATGTATACCAATTAAGAAGTAATTCATGGAAGCTTGCTGTCGACTAAATTCAATTCCAAGTGACGAAATTATATAGTCTTCTCGATAAGTTACATCTTGGGTTGTCTGAAGTCAATCTTTCCAATCTCTTAATAATATGTTCTTCGATTTTAAACATGTTGCGTTAGAACAAACTAATTAATTGTCACATATATCTAAAACGGAGAAGTATTTTTACGAAAGAATCCCTTACCTTTCTTATATGACACCGGGTTCAATTTTTGTTCCTCCTATGACACTACCAAAAGTTCGACGTGGCATGCGAAAAGATGAATTTGCCCCTCTAATCTGCATGAAGCAATTTCTGCTCTTATTTTTCTTCGTGGACACTATGGATGCCAGTCACGATTGAGCAAGTTTTAGTCCTCTATTTGCTGGTGGGCGGCGGCAAACTCAATACTAATATTTTATTTCCTTTTTTAAAAAAACCGAGCATCTCCGGCCATGGCGCTCACGAGCCATGACCATGCCAGCTGCGGCCATGACGCCAGCCACGCCCGTGGCCATGGCATCGCTCGCCTCGCTCATGGCCATGCCGCCCACCTCGCTGACTGTAGCTGCAGTGCTCGATCTAGGGTTTCAGCACGCGAGAGGAACAGGAGAATGAGAGATGGGCGAGAGAATGCTCTTGTCGGTCGGGCTCAAGCAGGCTCAGCCTGATCTATTCCTTCCTAAGGGCATCATACAAAATCTGACATTTGCCTAGGAAAATCAAACAGATATGTGAGATGGAATGGATGGAAGTGTTATAGGAGGAACAAAAGTTAAACCCACAGTCATATAGGGAAGGGAAAGTTTTTCAGGATTAAGGAAGAAATTTAGTCATTTTCTGATGTCAAATTGGGAGGTTAACTTTTTGAAGTGTACGAATGGATTACTACTAATAGAGAAATGACGAGCTTATAACCTAACGAAAAAGACCTAGCGCAATACATCATCCCTTAATCCCTTGAACATATCTAATAGAGAAATGACGAGCATGCATGTTCGCGACCTCCGTTAATCCCTTGAACATATCTAGTTCAACACATCAACTTTTGCTACCAGATATTCAGCTGTCTACTCGTATACTTCCTCCATCCCAAATTACTATTTATTTTAGTTTTTTTATACATACATTTTGATATGCACCTATATATATTTATATATACTATATCTAGATACATAGTAAAACTTATGCATCTAGAAAAGTCAAAATGAATAGTAATTTGCTTCAATTTCTAATTATAGATTGTTTTGGATTTTTCTTAAATCAAATTTTTCTATTTTGACCAAATTTATCTAAAATATATTAACATCTAAAATATCAAATAAATGTGCTATCAGTATATTTTTCGTGTTAGATCTATTTCTTTATAAACTTGACAAAATTAATTAAATTTGACTTTGAATAAAAATAAAATGATTTGTAATTCGAAACAGATGGAGTAATAGGGGGAACATGTGATGTCAAGTAAACTCTTTTTTAACAATGGAAAGAGTTTGGGCTTCATCCCTTTTTAAAGAAGTGAGATCAATTCTAAAATAATACATGTAGTAACTCGCGCTACCAATAACCGACCATGTATGGACAAAAGAGATTGCATATATAAGGTCTAACTTATCAAGTAAAAACAAGAAAGATCATCCATGGGAGGCAAAAAGACGCATCGTTGCCGACTTCAGACTTCGGCAAAGTACAACTAGTAGCTTCTTCTGGTCATCACTCCATTCTAATTGTTCCTTGAACCGAAGCCAATGTGTTCCATGAATTAGACCTGCAAAAAATTTGTGATTGATGTTTATCAAATACAACCTTATTTCTTGTACGCCATATGGCCCTATACCAAATGATGTGGTGGGGGTGGGTGCGATTTTCATATCCGTTTGAAAGGCCAAGAGTAAGGAGGCCTTTACAAGAAATATTGATAGCCATTGGATGGGGAATGGAAGAGATGTTCTCGAGAAAAGTCAAAGCTAAACAAAACATATTAAAGATCGTATCGATATTTCAATGAACTTATATCTTTATCACGAGGGGAAATACATGGTGGCAGCACTCTACGTGTCTTACTGCACAAAAGATTAAAAAGTCGTTCGAACCCGATCAATCTTTGGCAATAATGCCAAAGCCTGCTATACTAAATATATCGTCTTGTGGACGATGGCACGGGCGAATCAGCAAATATGTTGATCCTCCAGCATGAGCATCGGACTTGAGATGCAATGGTCGATGATGGCAGATAGGATCATCAATTGTGAATGATTTTTGAAAATAGGTCTACCAAAAAGGAATCGATGTAGTATAATGCCAAGAGTTGCTCAACATTGATGAGTTTGTTTACAGTAGTGTGGACCGGAGCCATGTCAAAATATTCTTGGCTTTTGCAGCCCTGAGCCCTGTACGGGTTCTTCGGGGAAAAAAAATAACAGACTCGTACTATGTCATTTTGTTTGCAGCGCACGCATGGACCTACACTTGTATATATAGATGTGCAACGTTCCAATCTCGCAAACACCTGAGCAGCCCACATCCAAAGCCACAAAAAGCGTCTGATCAGTAGGTAGGCGCCCCAAGTTACTATCATGGAGCAAGCAACATACTACCCCTACCTCTTCATGTTCATGGCTCTCGTCTTCCCACTCCTCATCAAGCTCAAGAAACGTGCCGGCAATAGCGTCAGGCTGCCGCCAGGCCCATGGCAACTGCCGGTGATCGGCAGCCTGCACCACCTCCTCGGCAAGCCGCTCGTCCACCGCGCATTGGCCGACCTCGCCCGCAGGCTGGGCGCGCCGCCGCTCATGTACCTCAAGCTCGGCGAGGTCCCCGTCGTGGTCGCCACCTCCCCCGACGCAGCCCACGAGATCATGCGGGCCCAGGACGTCACCTTCGCCACGCGGCCGTGGAGCACGACCATGAAGATCATGATGGCCGACGGGTACGGGCTAGGGTTCGCGCCCTACGGCGAGCAGTGGCGGCAGCTCCGGAAGATCAGCGTCCTGGAGCTGCTCAGCGCCCGGCGCGTCCAGTCCTTCCGCCGCGTCCGGGAGGAGGAGGTCGCCCGCCTCGTCGCCGCCGTCGCGGCGACCCCGCCCGGGAAGCCGGCGAACCTGAGCGAGCGCGTCGCTGTGGCGATCGCCGATTCGACGGTGCGCGCCCTGATCGGGGACAGGTTCGGGAGGCGGGAGGAGTTCCTGGAGACGATCGAGGAGGAGAGCAAGCTCACCTCGGGGTTCAACCTCAGCGACCTGTTCCCGTCGTGGTCGTGGCTTGTGAACTTCGTCAGCGGCACGGCGCGGCGATCGCATGCGATGCACAAGAAGAGCATTGAGCTCATGGAACATGCAATCGGGCAGCATGAAGAGATGAGGGCCACAATGGCAGCAAACGGCAAGGTGGTGGAGGAGGACGATCTCGTGGGCGTCCTCTTGAGAATACAGAAGGAAGCTGGCCTCAGCGTGCCTCTCACCAACGGAACCATCAAAGCTACCATCTTTGTACGTGCAGCAGCTTCAAGGATACCGTTTTTATTTGCTGTCTTATCAATATCTTCCTTTTTCTTGTTTTCATATTTTTTGTATTTTTCAGATTCGAATTAACAAAATTATTACTGATCTCACATGAGCAGGATCTGTTTGGCGCCGGAAGCAAGACGGCAGCAATTACACTCCAATGGGCCATGTCGGAGCTCATTAGGAGCCCGAATGTGATGAAGAAAGTGCAAGCCGAACTAAGAAACATTCTTGATGGAAAGCCAAAAGTGACCGAGGATGATTTGAGTGAGATGAAGTACTTGAAGCTTGTTATCAAGGAGACATTAAGGTTGCATCCACCTGCACCACTTCTTATCCCAAGGGAGTCCAGGGAGTCGTGCAAGATCCTCGGGTACGATGTGCCAAAAGGGACCACGGTGCTTGTGAACGCGTGGGCGATCGGCAGGGATCCTAAATATTGGGAAGATGCTGACGAGTTTAAGCCAGAGCGGTTTGAGTCTAGTGCAGTTGATTTTAGGGGCATGAACTTTGAGTACATACCATTTGGTGCCGAACGAAGGATCTGCCCGGGCATACTATTTGCGCAGGCAAACATGGAACTCGTTCTCGCTGCCCTATTGTATCACTTCGACTGGAAGGTTAAATCTGGGTTGGAACCAAGTGAGTTGGACATGACGGAGGAGATGGGCCTCACCATTCGGAGGAAGAACGACCTGCGCCTGTATCCCATTGTCCGTGTGCCGCCCCAGTTCACACAGTAGCTGCTACGACCATCTCGGTACTTGCCTTCAGTTTATCAAGTGATCATGGATTTCTATGCAGCTATACCTACGAGGCTACAAGCTACAAGTATGTGTATGTTTATGATCTACATTCTTAGAAAAGAAAAAACTTATTTGTGTGTGTTACCTTCACTTTGGTGTGATCCCAATTATGGGCTATGTAATAGTTGAATGTACTGTGAGAAATAAAGAGAAAACATCATATATCTAGCATGTCGTAAAGGGAGGCATGGTTAATAATCCAAGGAAAAATTGCGCTTCAATAGCAGAACAGTTGCTGCGAAATGGAGCCGGTTAGTTTAATTTCATTGAAGAAGCCGTCCTTGTTTGTTTTTTTTTTCATTTCTCCCTTCTGATAGAATTCGGTACAAAGTTTTTTCCGCCTTTTTTTGAAAAAAAAATGACGGGCCTCCTATTTGATGGTGCACTGCTACTTGGTTGACTAGTGGCCACCCCAAAAAAAAGATTATGCTTCTCCCTTAATTTAATTATAAGAATGTTGAATCACTAAATATGTTGAGTCAATAAATCTGTTGTAAAAATATTGAAACAACATCTGTTGTAAAAATCTTTGAATCAACAAATCTCATATAAAAAGATGAATCACTGAAAATGCTAAATCAACATATCCACACATGCGCGAACGGGTCTGTGGCCAGTTGGTCAGCACCGGGGCCTCTAGTGGGAATGAATGTGTTGTGTGTAAAACATATCCACACATGCAGACTGGAAAATAATTCACGTCATGCACACAATGGCACAAGCGCGGGGGTCATAAACACACATTCTTAATTCAGCTCACTTCGTCCATTCGTTGCTTGCGCCACGTGCACCCCTATCCGCCGACGACGCTGACACAACACCATGCATAGCCTGCTGCCCGTGGCGCGCCGTCACTGTGTGTGTGACTTGAACGGAAGCATATGTGTTCAGGACCAGAAGATGAGAAGAGTACCATCGCCACCACCCTAGAAATGTTAATTCAATGAACATGTAAAAAAATGTTGAGTTTAGGAGAAAATTACTGAACTAACATCTGGTATATAAGAATATTTTGATCAACAAGTCTTATATATTTTTTTAAAAAAAGATGAATCGCTGAAAATATTGTCTCAACGAATCCACGCCACACAAGTTGGGGATTTTTTTTTTCTCAGTTCAGCTGACTTGGCCATTCAGAAATAACACACACAATCCACTACCGGAAACAGTAAATTCGCCGAGTGTAAAAATTTTGCCAAGTGCATTTTCTCGGGCACTCGGCAAACAGCCTTTTTGCCGAGTGTACACAATGGGACACTCGGCGAACATAAAACACTCGGCAAAAATGAGGTTTGCCGAGTGCCAAAAATCAGGCACTCGGCAAACAACTCCACGACACTCGGCAAAGAAGACACACTCGGCAAATCGGTATCGCGTGCGGCGCACGTGCGTCGTGCACTAACAGCGTGGGACGGCCGTTACACCTTTGCCGAGTGTTAGACGTGTGACACTCGGCAAAGTTCGCTTCGCCGAGTGCCAGACGCATACACTCGGCACACGCAAACGTTCGCCGAGTGTCTCAGACGGACACTCGGCAAACGAAACACTTTGCCGAGTGCCATCCTTGAGGCACTCGGCAAACAAAAAAAATTCCTTCCAACACCTTCCACACTTTTTCTACTCCCCACGTAGGACATTTGGTTATACATATTAAAATTTGGTATATTTTCGGGTCTGTTTGGGATTTTTAATGCTTTGTTTGCATTAATAGGAATTTTTTGATTGAAGTCAAATTTTAACTACACGTACTTGAAATAATGGATTGAAATCAGTGAAAAAATCATATTCATATTATGGAGACCAAATTGAGGTCTCAACCAGAAAATGAAAAGAAATTTTGAACATTGTTTTTAAAAAACACGACCACGAACCTTTGGTTCAATGGTTGTTAAATTGTAAAAAAACCAAACGAAATCTGAAAATCACAAGATTTGTCAAGATGTCATTATATTATGTGTGTAGGCTGTGGTAAAAAATTGAGAACGTTTCGCCCAATTTCTGACCTATCATGCTTAGAAACCGACTAATCTCCTGGAGGGATTCATAGAAGTTAGAAAGGAGCCAATAAGATTTGGTGTTCAAGTGACACATGAATTAAGGAGTGCCTTCAAATCTTTTTGTACAGGCACATACACACATGTTGGGTTCATGTCAAATTTTGAAATTTTACGGATGCATTTGATATTATTTATTGATTAAATGCA
>NC_028454.1:10926510-10971928 GCF_000263155.2 Setaria italica | reverse complement strand
TCTGATCTGTTTGCTCAAACCATCTAGATAAATCCTAATCCTCTTGCTAAATATTCGCCTATGTTACACTCCCATGCAGGCATTTGAAATTATCCTGACCGTCGGGTCGAAACCCGGAACCCGACACTCGGCAAAGACTCGAAGTTATCTCCGGACTTAGCGTCTCGTCGATTCATTTCCGCGCGCCTCTTGCCCCGTCCGCCGGCCCCCGCGCCCGACCCGACTCCCGCGTCGCCGGCGCCGCCCGCCACCGCCACCGCCGGCCGCCACCGCCCACCGCCACCGCCCCGCCGGCCGCCTGTCTCCCCCGCGTGCCGCCCGACCGCCGACGCCCCGGCCCCGGCGTCGGCCTCCCCACCACCAGCGCCGCCCGACGGTCCGCCGGCCGCCCAAGCCCCGGCCCCGGCTCCCCGCCACCGGCGCGCCCGGCGCCGGCTCCCCTGCCCGACGGCCGCGGCCCACCGGCCGCCCCCTGCCCGACGGCCGCGGCCCACCGGCCGCCCCCTGCCCGACGGCCGCGGCCCACCGGCCGCCCCCGTTCCGGCCCCGGCCGCCCCCGTTCCGGCCCCGGCGCCCCCTGTCCCCCGTAGGTAATTTTTTTTTTGAATTTAGGAAATCTGACTTAGATAGTAGATTAAAATTAGAAATAAGATATTAGAAATTAGAAATTGTAGGGCTTTAGTTGTTGAAATTAGGAAATTGTAGATGTTCCGTTAAATTCATGGCGGTACGACCATAAATACTATATTTACTATTTGAGAGATTAATTACGCTTAATTCCGTTATTTATATGTCATACACTTCATATAGGTGCCTCCGTGGTGGTGCCGATCCTTTACCCGGTGCTGGGAAAAAATGGTGGACGTATGGTTGCAGCCTGGGTGGTTGGAGAACCACAATGCCTGCCGGGAGCGGCGTCTGCAGATGCCATGTGCATCACACCATCAAGGCAGCCTGAGCCTTGATGAGTACAAGGAAAAATGGGTACGTGAATTCATTTCTGTATTCTCAGACATAATACTGCATATTTTGTAATCATTTTACATTTTTTCCGCAGACTTCATCACATGATGGTCAGGAGTGCTCCCGGTTCAAGGCATGGGTTATGTCCAAAAAGGGCAAGGCCACGGCAGACATCGACTTCAACCCGGAGGACCCGCCCGAGGCGTACAGCCATCCCAGCATCCACAGCCGCGTCACCGAGTACACAGCCATGGCGAGGGAGGTTCACGGGCCAGAGTTCGATCCGAGCTCTCAGGATATCGATGCTGAAATAGTGATGAGGGTAGGAGGAGGGAAGAAGCATGGCAGGTATTGGATTGGAGATAGCGTGATCGACACTGCCAGTACTCCCACTCTCTCCCAGATCCGAGCAAGGAGCACGGACTCGAGCCCCGCGATACGGCCACGGCCTACCGCTGCACAGCTACAGATGCAGGCTCTGCAGGTTAGTTGTGTTTCTTTAATTTTTCATTCCTTTTGTACTAACCTTTTGCTTGACAATAAGTGGTTGGGATGAAATATTGTAGGCCCAGGTGGAGGTAGAACGGAAGCGCCGAGAGGAACTAGAGGCGAGGATCGAGGCGGATCGGCAGCTTGAAAGGCAGAGGACGGAGCAGATGTTCCAATACATGCAGAGTGTGTTCCACAGTTTAGGTCAAACTCCACCACCTATGCCACCGAACCTCTTCCCGCCACCTCCACCACCTCCTGCAGCTACTCCTGTGAGTCAATCTCAACCTTACAATCAATCTAGACTTACTTCCACTAGAATTACTTGTTTAGACTATGAAATCTCTTTACCTACATTTGTGCAGAATCAATCGGCGGCGTCCAATGCAGAATCTTCCTGGGGGCACTGGACACCTGCACGTCCTCCTCATCCTCCTCAGTGACTTGTCATTTTTGTGTTTGTGATGCAAAACTTGTGAATTACTTATTTAGACGAGAACTTATGAATGCTATTTGTGTGCTTGTGAATCCTGTGGTGCAATTTATATGCTTGTGCTGCCATTAATATGCCTGTGTATCTGTGGTTGTTTTTTGAGAGGGGTCCTTTATACCTAACATTTCTATTTTGTAGCAGGAATTAGGACACTTTGCCGAGTGTTAGCACTCGGCAAAGAGGCCATTTCTGGTAGTAGTAGACGGGTTTGCCGAGTGTATTCTTCAAACACTCGGCAAAGGGGTCAAAAAATTTGGCGAAATTGCTTGTTTGCCGAGTGCCATTGGATAGGCACTCGGCAAACACGGGCCATTTGCCGAGTGTTTTCAAGAACACTCGGCAAAGGGGGCATAAAAAAAATGGCGGACCAGAAAACCTTTGCCGAGTGTTTTCTTAAATACACTCGGCAAAGATGGAAACTTCGCCGAGTGTATTTAGGGCAACACACGGCAAACGGGGCATAAAAAAAACGGCGGGCCGGGCATCTTTGCCGAGTGTTTTCTTAAATACACTCGGCAAAGATGGAAACTTCGCCGAGTGTAATTAAGAAAACACTCGGCAAAAATTTCGACTTCGCCGAGTGTCGGCCGTCAGACACTCGGCAAAGCTTCCGTCGCCGTGACAGCCCGTCAATGCCTTTGTACCGAGTGTCATATTTTGCCGAGTGTATTGCGGCACTCGGCAAAGGCTTTGCCGAGTGCCCGATGGTTGACACTCGGCAAACAACCTGTTTGCCGAGAAAAACTTTGCCGAGTATGGTTCGCCGAGTGTTACACTCGGCAAACACTCTGCCGAGTGTATTTGGCCCTTCGCCGAGTGCCTGGGGCACTCGGCAAACTTACTGTATCCGGTAGTGATCGCAGTTCGCCACGGCGCCGCCGACGCAACAAGCCCGCCAGCCGGATCCTGAAGTAATGCACTTGTCCAACGACGATTGATCGCGACTGGACGTGCGGATAAGAGGAAGAAAACACTGCACCTGCACGGGGTGGCCGGGCTGAGAGCTAGTTACCAGTGACGGGCCGGGAATAGCTAACTTTGCCATCATCGTGACACAGCTAAGGGATCGGATACGTCCAGGATCCAAGTAAGAAGGAAGACTGAGCTGTGTTGGCAGCATTGTAGTCTAGGCGTATAGCCTGCCGGCAGTCGCACTCTGTCTGCGTGTGCCTGACATGAGCGGAAGCATACATATGCGTTCAGAACAAGCAGAAATAATGTTGAGTCTACGAGAAAAAAAAATTTATCAGCATATATCAAATATAAAAAAATGATTCACTGAAAATAATGGGTCAACAAATCCACATAATGCAACCTAAAAATAAAATCTACACCATGGGTACCTCGTAGAAAAAGTCCACACCATGCACGTAAGCGCGGGCTTCTTCACAGGACGTCAGAAACACACATTCTTAATTCAGATAACTTCTTCGTCTGCTGGCACACATTGACATACCGGGAAATGTAAAACCACGTGTATATATGATCACAATATTATTTATCTTAGTCATTGATTTTTCCTCCATCTACTAGCCATGCATTGATTCACCTCGTCGTCTACCGTACCTCACGTATTCCAACTACTCATGATTTGGATAGTCTATAGGCCTGTTCGCTTCGACGTATAAGCCGGCTGAAAAGCTGAAACGGCTGATTTGTTGTAAGAGGAAAATACTGTTTGATGGCTGATAAGCCGGCTGAATAAGCTGAAGCGAACAGGCTGTATATGATCACATGCACATGTGTGGCAAGTCATCTATCACGCACTAGTAGAGAACTGACTTTCGATGCGCCCCTTTTAATCCCAGTTTAAAGTAGGCCCGGTATAAAAGGGGGTGCGCGGAGCTTACTCCCGGTTGGTATTTGCAACCGGAACCCCCGGTTGGTATTTGCAACCGGAACCCGGTTCAAAAATCAGCCACCCGTGGGGACCCTTTAGTCCCGGGTGAAAAAATCAGCTACTCGTGGGGACCCTTTTGTCTCGGGTGGTAAGAATAACTGGGACTAAAGGTCACCCTTTTAATCCCGGTTGGTGTTACCACTCGGGACTAAAGCTCACGACACCAACCGGGATAAAAGGGTCCCTCACGGGTGGCTGAAAAAGAACTAAAGCCCTCGGACCCTTTTATCCCAGTTTGTAATACCAACATGGATAAAAGGGGGTCTTTTATCCCGGTTGGTGTTTCCAACCGGGATAAAAGGATCCCCCACGAGTTAGTATAAAAGGATTGGATTCCCTATATAGTCAGATGTGGTGTGTAGGTGGGATGGTAAGGAAGCTACGTGAGAAGGGTGTCTTTAGTCCCGGTTGAGGGACCCGGGATAAAAGTGTCACACTTGGTGTTTCAATCATCAAAAGGTGATTAAGAAAAGTTAAAGGAAAATTATGGAGAAAAAGAGAAGAAATTGGCTAAAAGTCAATTTCGAGTCAAATTTGACCGAAATTTGAATTTTGAATTCTAAATTCAGAAAAATTGGGCAAAATTATGGAATGGAAGCTTGAGAATGTTTAGAACTTTGGGGATCAAGATTGGAGACTAAACTTAGTCCTAAACATCTCAAGAAATGCATTTGAAAAATATAAACAGGAGAATATTGTTCCTTGTCCGAAAATAGGAGTTCTGAAAAACAGTGAAAGCATCCATTTTGGAAATTAATTTCTGCCAGAATTTTCAAATAAGTGGACTAAAGCAACTACACAGCAATGAAGTATGAAATTTGGACAGGTATATTAGGGTGTTGTTGATCAAGAACAGTAGAGGGACCAATGTCAAATTAAGGCTCAAAGTCAGCACTTTACCACGGTCAACTTAGCTGTTGAACTGAATTTCTGTCTAAGTCTGAAAACAGTAATAAGTGGCTGAGTTTGGAGCAAAATTCAGAAGGATGTAGTGCATAAGGTATAGGTGTTTATGGGCAAAATGGAATCTTTGAAAGTTGTAGAACACGAATGGATAGAAGTTGGACTAAAAAGAATAAGTTTGGGTCACTGAAAGTGAATTAACAGAAGTGCAAATGACCATGTTGAAGGTCTGACGAGGTGTTCAAAGGGATTCAGTTAATTGAGGGAAAGAAATTCGAAATTGCCAACATTTGGATGTTTATCTCGGGTAGGAGTTTAAATATGAATTGGAGAGCTCGAGATTATCTTCAAGTTTGCCTAAATGACTTTGGGGCCGTTGGATTCAAAATCGACCGTGGTTGAGGTCTGAACTTCGGGTGTCAGAGAAACAAAGAAGGGGGCGACAGAAGCAGGGCACGACGTGTCGTCGCCGGCGTCTTCGGTCGTCCGCCAGCGCAGCAACTACGCCACCTCCTCACCACGCAAGCCTAGCACTAGGCCACAGTGTCGTCCATGCGCGCGGTAAGTCCCTTGAATATCTACCATTCCCGCCGCCGCTTCTTACTGCCTGGTTTTTAACCGCCACCCGAAGCTCTCTGTCGAGTCACCACCGCCAACTAAAATTCCACCGCCACAACGCATCTCCCGTCGATTCCTCTCGCCCACACCTCCGCTGATACCTCACCTACAACCCGGTCAACTTGTTGTCCAGCTTCTCCGCCGGAGCGCCTGTGACTGTCGCCGTTCTCGTCCGCCGCCGCAAGACCCCCTGCTCACGGTGAGCACCTCCTTGTCGCCGTTGTCTTTCTTTGTGGTAAGCCGTAGGTAGGCGCTTGGGATGCCATAAAGCTATAGAGGTAGTCGAAGGGGCGAGTTGCGCCGTCGCCGTGCTTGGCCACGGCCGGCCGTTAGCTTCGCCGCCCGCTACCGTGGAGAAGGTAGCTCCGGCCACCTCCCAGGGAGCTACCGCCGCGCACGGGTGCGCTTTGGCATGGGGATGCTTCCCCAGCCCGGCCCCGTCACCGGTGGGGCGCCGGCCAGCGAGCCGTGCCGTCCCCTATCGCGCTTAGTTTTGGCGCGCGGAAGAAGACGGTGCTGGCACCGGGGGCCCGCTCGTCAGTAGAAGGAGGGAGGGGGGAAAAAGGAAAGGCCGGCCGGGCAAAGGAGTTAGGTGGGCCGGAGTCCAGTAGGCCCAGGTGCCGGTGCGGGCGGCCGATAAAGGAAAAAGGCCAGGGGCCTGTAGGGTCCAGCAGGCCGATGGGCCGGTTTGGCAGGCCGGTACCGTAGGTTCATTCCTAACTTCTCAAAAAGTTCCAAGCCAATCACGGAGTTGTTAAAGAAAGAAGTGAAATTTGGGTGGAACCCCGAATGTGAAGAATCATTTCAAACATTGAAGAAGCTACTAACTACAGCGCCAGTACTAGCTCAACCTGATTTAGAGAAACCCTTTGATGTGTTTTGTGACGCCTCAGGGACAGGGATAGGGTGTGTTCTTATGCAAGAAGGCAGAGTTATTGCTTATGCTTCTCGTCAACTGAAGCGTCATGAAGAGCATTACCCTACCTATGATTTAGAGCTTGCCACTGTAGTCCATGCATTAAAGATATGGCGGCACTATCTCTTAGGTAGTGAATGTCGTATCTTTACTGACCACAAGAGCTTAAAGTACATTTTCACTCAAATGGACTTGAATATGAGGCAGAGACGATGGCTGGAGCTAATTAAAGATTATAAGCTAGAAATCCACTATCATCCTGGTAAGGCTAATGTGGTGGCTGATGCTTTAAGCAGAAAGGCCCAATGCCACTGTACTACTATTCAGTCTAACCTTAAGACCCTATGTGAAGAATTAGAAAATTTAAGCATGGAAATAGTAAAACAAGGTGCCCTCCAGAACATTATTGTGCAAGACACCCTAAAAGGAAGAATCATAACAGCCCAGAAAGAAGATCCTTAGGTCAAGGTACTTTATCAACAGAAGGCAGAAGGAAAGATTTTTGAACTCACTCAAGAAGAGGATGGGGGACTATATTTCAAGAAAAGAATAGTAGTTCCTAAGGATGAAAGCCTAAGAAAGTTGATCTTGGATGAAGCACATCTATCTAAGTTCGCCATTCATCCCGGAAGCAACAAAATGTACCAAGATTTAAAGCAAAGATTTTGGTGGGCCAGGATGAAACCTGAAATTGCAAGGTATGTAGCCGAGTGCGATACCTGCCGGAGAGTTAAACCAATCCTACAAAAGTCGGCGGGTTTGCTTCAACCTTCGGAAATCCCTGCCTAGAAATGGGAGGATATTTCCATGGACTTCATAGTTGGGTTGCCTACTACTTCAAAAGGATATGATTCCATATGGGTTATTGTCGACCGACTTACTAAGTCAGCCCATTTTATCCCCGTCAAGACTACATATCTAGTGTCGACATATGCAAAGATCTATATAGCCCGGATCATATCTTTGCACGGAGTACCAAAGACAATTATCTCCGATCGAGGCTCCCAGTTTGTTTCCAGATTTTGGGAACAACTGCAAAAAGACATGGGAACTACTCTAATCAGAAGCTCGGCCTATCATCCTCAAACAGGGGGACAGACGGAGACAGTCAACCAAATCTTGGAAGACATGTTACGGGCTTGTGTCCTTACCTTCTCTAAGCTATGGGACGACTGTTTGCCCCTAGCCGAGTTCTCCTATAATAATAGCTATCAAGCTAGTATTAAAATGGCACCTTTTGAAGCCTTGTATGGTCGAAAATGTCGAACCCCTTTGAATTGGTCGGAAGTAGGAGAAAGGACACATTTGGGATCAGATTTGGTTATGGAAACTGAAGAAAAGGTCCGGAAGATTCGTAAACATTTAGAAATAGCCCAATCTCGACAAAAAAGTTATTCAGACAAAAGAAGACGGTCTTTGGAATTCCATATCGGGGACTTTGTGTACCTGAAGGTATCCCCGATGAAAAGATTACAACATTTTGGAATAAAGGGTAAACTAGCCCCAAGGTATATTGGTCCTTATGAGATTCTGGAACGAAAGGGTCCGGTAGCATACAAGCTTTCATTACCAGACCAGCTTACTTCTATACATGATGTATTTCATGTATCACAGCTCAAGAAGTGCTTAAGAGTTCTAGAAGAGATTCTAGAAGATCCAGAAATTGAGCTCGAGCCAGACCTAACCTACGAAGAAAGGCCTATTAAAATACTGGATCAAAAGACAAGAGATACCCGAACTCGGAGTATTACGTTTTAGAAAGTACAATGGAAGAATCATACTCCAGATGAAGCTACTTGGGAGCAGGCTGAAGACCTAGAGTCTAAATATCCTGAGCTATTTGAAACTGTCAAGATCAGATGAACAAAAGCCACCACCCCACTTTCCTTGTACAGAAAAGAGAAAGACGTTTGACCTGACGCAGTTTCCTTTCCATTCTTAAAACCAAGAATTTAACCTTGGAATCTCGGGACGAGATTCTGTTAAGGGGGAGAGGCTGTGACACCTGACATTTTAGCCATCAAAAGCAATTTAGAAGAATTAAAGGCAAATTATGAAGAAAAAGGAGAAGAAATTGGCTAAAAGTCAAATTCGAGTCAAATTTGACCGAAAATTGAATTTTGAATTCGAAATTCAGAAAAATTGGGCAAAAATATGGAATGGAAGGATAAGAGTGTTTAGAACTTGGAGATCAAGATTGGGGACAAAAATCTGGTCCTAAACATCTCAAGAAAGCCAAAGGAAAAATTAAAACGGAAATGTACTGTTCACTGTCTGACAATAGGATTTTCATAAAAACAGCACAAGTGTCCATTTTGGAAATTGATTTCTGCCAAATTTTCCAAATAAATGGACCAAGGCAACCATACAGTATTAAATTATAGACTTTGGACAAGTATCTTAAGGTGTTGTTGAATAAGAATAGTAGAGGGACCAATTTCAAATGGAGGCTCAAAGTCAGCACTTTACCACGGTCAACTTAGCTGCTGAACTGAATTTTTGCCTAAGTCTGAAAACAGTGATAAGTGCCGATGTTTGGAGCTGAATTCAGGAGAATGTGGCACAGGAAGTATATGTGATTATGAGCAAAATGGAATCCCTGATGGTTGTAGAGTGTAATTGGTTAGTAGTTGGATTAAAAGGAAGGGATTTGGACCACTGAAAATATTTACAAAGATGGGTAAATGACCATGATCAAGTGACTGACGAACTGAATCGGGAGTTCAATGAAGTTCAGTTACCTGAGGGCAAATATTTTGAAATTGCCAACAGATGGATGATTATCTCGGGCAAGAGTTTAAATATGAATTAAAGAGCTCAAGTTTATCTCCAACTTTGCTTAAGAGGTTTGTGGACCGTCGGATTGAAAATCGGCCGTGGAAAGGCTCTGAACTTTCTGATGAAAGAAGAAAGGGGGAGACGGGCAAACAGAGCCGAGCACGACGTGTCGCCGCCGGTGCTTCTGTCCACTGTCCAGCTCAACAGCTAGGCCACCTCCGCGCCACGCAAGTCCATAGCTAGACCACGGTGTCGACCATGCGCACGGTAAAAACTTCATATATCTACCGCTTCCGCCGCCGTCGCTTACCGCCTGTTTTCTTACCGCCACCGCCCCTCTCTGTCAAGCCGCCGCCGCCGGGTGAAATTCTTCCACCATACCGCAGCTCTCATCGATTCCTTCCGTCCACACCTCCACTCACACCCCACCAACAACCCTAGCAGCTTGTTGCCCAGCCTCTCCGCCGGCGTGCCCTGCATCACCGTCATTTCCGTCCGCCACCGCCGCACCTCCTGCTCACGGTGAGCACCTCCTTGCCGTCATTCTCTTTCCGTGTGGACAGTCGTAGGTGAGTCCTTGGGGTACTAGGAAGTTGTAGGGGTAGTCAGCAAGGTATGCCAAGCCGTCGTCGTGCTTAGTCATGGCCGGCCGTTAGCGCCACCGCCCGTCGCCGTGGAGAGAATGGCTCCGGCCACCTCCCGGGGAGCTACCGCCACCCACGGGTGCGCTAGGGCATGGGGATGCTTCCCCGGCCTAGCCCCGTCGCCGGTAGGGTGCCGGCCGGCAAGCCGCGCCGCCCCCTGTCGCACTCCGTTTTGGTGCGAGAAAGAAGAAGGTTCTAGGGTTGCGGGCCCGCGCGTCAGAGGAGAAAGGGGAGAAGGGAGGCTGGCCGGGCGAGGGCGTCGGGTGGGCCAAAGTCCCGTAGGCCCAGGTGCCGGTGCGGGCGGCCGTTGGAGAGAAGAGGCCGGGGGTCCGTGAGGTCCAGCAGGCCGGTAGGCCGGTAAGGCAGGCCGGTGGCGCGGAAAGAAAAGGAAAAGGAAGGTTGGGCCGGTGCCGGATTGAGAAAGGAAAACGAAAAAAAGAAAAACGGCCCAATGAGCCCAGCAGAGGAGGAAGTAGGCCGGCGGGTAGAGTAAATAGGAGTAGAGGTGGGTCCGAGCTGTGGGCCCAACGCGCGAGAGAGGGGGTAGGAAGGAGGCGCGTGAGAAAAGTAGGCCAGGGGTTTTTCCGGAAAAATTTAGATTTCCTTTTGTAGAATAATAGATTAAATCCGGTTATCACCATTTAAATCATAGAAATTTCTAGGGGTGTCCAAAATTAGTGAAACCAATTTTTTTAGGATTGTTTTATTTTCCTTTATGCATTAAAATTTTTATACCCTAGGAAAAATAATAAAAATTTAGGTATTTGTTTAATGCCTTTCTTTTAAGGTATTTAAATAAATACTTAATCTTTATTAAATGCATAAAATATGGAATAACATTTTCATAATCACAAATTATTATTAACTCATAGGAAATTAGGTTTCAAGACGAGAAAATAATTATAACATTTTCTAAAAATAAAAGAAGAGCCTTAGGTAAGGTTAGTAAAGGAAATAAAAATGGTAGGTTAATCTTTTCGGGTTTTGTGTGTTGGCTTGCAACTTTATCATGATAAATTGTATAGTTCCTTGTTGGCTTGCAACTTTATCATGAAGGAAAGTTGTATAGTCTTATATTCAAAAAGTTGCATTACTAACCCCTGCATATGCTTTATCATAGACACCGAAGCACCGGAAGAGGATTTCTCGAAATTTTCAGAAGGATCTCCGGAGTTCGAAGAGATCATTGAGTTGGTCCCCTGCGAGGCCAATCCTTCAGACAGTGCTAACTTTTTTATAGAACAAGGCAAGCCCCGGTGCATTATACCTATTTATTTTGGTAGTATTATTTCATGTGTCCAATTATCGGTTATTTTCTATATGAATGCACTAGGTCTAGGAGTTGATTGAAACCCATTCTTGTGCATTATCATACCTTGTTTTAAGGACATCTTTGCCACTTGTTCAAACATTTAGTAAGTAACCCAAGTCTAGAAATGCTTAGTTGCCTAAGTAATTTGTTTACCGAACCTTAAGGTGAAATGTTGGGTCATACATACTAAGTATGGAAAGGTAGCTAAAGGTTAGAAGGCGGATAGAAGCTAGGGTTGTAGTTATGTCTGCTAGATTAATTTGGTTAAGGCCCGATCGTTGTCTTAACCTTTGATCAAGTGAATGACATCTGATCACTTACTAGGTATGGGACCAATAAAGCCCAGTAGATCAGTAAACCCTCTGATCAGGAATACTTCGTACCCGTGCTTGACGTGCTGGAGATTGGCAGGGGCGTAGCCTGAAACTCACATGGTGATCAGGCCAGACGTGGGGTCCCATGTGAGAGTGCGTCCCTAGGTCCGGGTAGTCTTATTCCCAATCATTGGATTTGCTAATCGAAAGGTCGTTACGTACGACCTGGACAGTCGTATATAACTGGTGATCAGGGTGCTCTCCTGCAGGATGTAATTTGATCCGGATCGCCACAATTCTCGGTTATGAATGCAGTTGATCACTGTTGAGCATCGTAGTATAATTCACGAATGCAATATCTTTCCACTAATGTTTTAGTGTATGACGTAATACCTTGTTGTTTGCAAAAATGGTTATTTTGTTGTCATTATTTAGAATGATTAGGTAATAACTTAAGTGTAATAAAAGATAAAGCTAAGGACGAAATTTTAGTAAGCTCTTTGGCAAAAAGGTGTGTCAACCAGTACACCCAAAAAAGCTATCATATAGTCCAGGAAAGACTATTATATTGGTTAAGTCGGGTAAGCCTTGCTGAGTACCCCGTACTCAGGGTTATCCCTTGTGGCTGTTTTCAGAGGCACCACAGGAGTCCACCGAGGAGGAAGCCCTGAAAAACTAGGGTATTGTTACGAGTCTCGCAATACCCTTAGAAGAAATCTTGAATGCTCATCACCCACCTGAACCCGTTTATGTTTAATTCCTAGAACCTCTGTCTGACCTGCACTGTTAAGTTTATTTCAAACTATGTCTTGTAATAACTCGTACCTCGTGTATGTATGTAAAATTGTAATATTTGTTGATGCTTTCCCATCGCGGAAACAATCCTGGTGTATGGCTATGAGACGTGACGTGGACCATTCAAGGAGTCCTAGGGACACTCGACGGATGACCGGACCTATACTGTTTTAAGTGCGTTTCGGATAATTGCTGCATCGGCAGCAATTAGGCGCAATTAAACCAGTTTAAGTTGGGCGGTTCCGCCACAGAAGCCCCGAAAAATTAGGGTATTGTTACGAGTCTCGCAATACCCTCAGAAGGAAAACTTAAATGCTCATCTCCTACTTGAACCAGTTTATGTTTAAATCCTAGAATCTCTCTTTGACCTGCACTGTTAAGTTTATTTCAAACTACGTTCTGTAAATAACTCGTACCTCATGTATGTATGTAAAAATGTAATATTTGTTGATGCTTTCCCATCGTGGAAACAATCCTGGTGTATGGTTATGAGACGTGACGTGGATCGTTCGAGGAGTCCTAGGGACACTCGACGGACGACTGGACTTATACTGTTTTAGGTGCGTTTCAAATAATTGTTGCTCCGACGGCAATTAGGCGCATTTAAACCAGTTTAAGTTGGACGGTTCCGCCACAAAAAGACAGCCCCTTTTGTCTCGATTGCTTTATCCCGGATAGTTTTTCGAGAGATTGCACCCTTCCAACCGGGACTAATACTCAGTTTTCTACTAGTGACGGTTCGCCACGGCACCGCTGACGTTGACGCAACGCCATGCATAGCCTGCCGCCGGCTGCCGCGCACCATGTCTTCGTGTGTGTGACATGAGCGGAAGCATATATATGCCTTCGGAACAAACAGAGTATGGAAAAGATATACCCTCAATGCTTTAGGTAAAGAAATCCACAATGCTTTGCTTAATTAATTATCCCCGCGTACGTACGGCGCGCCACTCAATGCGAATACCTCGTTGGTCCAACACCTAGTACTGGCCTACTGTATTGGAATTGATCTTGGTTTAGTCAAAGAGAACCGAGTCCTAAGAGGGCTAACTTGTGGCGGATCCACTTCGGATTTGCTTGATTAAACATGATTAAGCCGCCTGATATGCGACACTCATGCCTTAACCAAGTAAACCGAAGTGCCGTCGGATTTCATCCGATTTAACCACTTGAACAGGACCGAATAGCAAACTCACATGAAGGTGAGCGGTTCCAGAGAATACAACAAGTCCACTGAGTTAACAAATTAACCATTTAGTTTGGCCCATAAAACAACATCAGAGTTTACAAGGTTCAGAAGAAAACCACAGAAGGTAAAACAACAAGCGGAAGCTACTTCGTCGGGGTCGGACATCCCTGGTGAGGCCAACCAGGACATCAGTGATCCCTCTCCTCACCATCCGAGGAGGGATCCCACTCAACCGTCCAACCCGGAGGGAGTTGGGGCGGCCAAGCGCCAACAGAGGATGGCTCAGGAGCAGCAACTTCACCTGAAAAAGAGGAGCCACAACAAGGCTGAGCTACTAAGCTCAACAAGACTTAACCGACAGGGAGTACGCTACTCCACCATTTCTAGACATGCAAGACTTTTTGACTGAGGGGGTTTGCTTGCCAAAAGCGCTAGGTGTATCCCTACTTTCAAGTTTTAGCTCAGGTTCTAAGTTCATTATCCGGTCTAAGTTTGCAACCTATTCTAAGCAACCATAGAACCAATCAAAAGGTATATACATCATCATCAAGACCATGTCATCATCAGATTCCTTTATTACTCAGGGTGACATAGCGATCAAGCAGTCTCAAACTGTGAGAGGTAGACGAATCGATTCGAGTTTCTTAACCATGCATGGCGAACCTAATCTCACGACATCCGCGCACCACAAGGGTCGCTTCCTGTGTCGGCCATCCCCATCAATTCCCAGGCACGTGTCAGGTCCAAACTTCCCTTGGCATGCAATGCTCCACAATCCCGGCTTCTCCCGTCCTGTGACCGCACTTGCACCCACATGATGCACCATGGGAACCTTGTTCTAGGGACAGCAGGGGTATAAGCCACGCCCTAGTTCAATCAGGTACTAGGCTTCCCCATCCCATACTAGGTATGAGATTAGTACTTTCAAACACTTGATCACGAACACCACCACTGTCGGGCCTTAGCAAGTTTCATAAACAGACGGGACGATCAGCCGACCACCAAAGAGTTACCCAACACCTTGCCCCGTCCATCGTCCTTATAGTTGTAACAGAAGAGGAACAACCAACTCCTACAACTCGCGAGTGACAGGAAATCACTCGACTTTTACCGTTTCCTATTTAAGCAAAGCATCTACTCGGTCCAACAACTAGTGATCAGATCAAGGGATCTAAGTCATGCATCTATGGTTCCAGATAACTCCTATACGTAAATGCACAAGCATGATAAAGAAGGCATGCGCAAGTTTGGTAAAACACAGGGGGATTCATGCATCCGGGTCTTGCCTTCGAACAAGGAGGAGGGAAGCTGCTCTTCTGCTTGGACGGCTTCGGCTTCTGGAGGTGGGAGCTCTGCTGCAGCTTCGTCCTCTGGCGCCGGGCACAGTTCGTAGAAGCCGTTGGCGAGACGTAGCTCTACACAAATGCAATGCATGGGTTAGCATTTAGACGGTTATTTCAATCAGCAACACTTGCAAGTTTGAGCCCAGAAACTTGCGGCAAGTTACGGGAGGGTGGGGAGGTTCGCTTGAGTTGGTGGAGATCAAGATCTAAGGGTCGGATGGGAAGGAACTTATGATCAGACCCTTAATCTAGAGGAAAAGATGTGCTAGGGGTCCTCAGACTTAACGCTGAGAAGTCCCCAAGTTTTACACATATACCCTCAGTTCAAGGAAAAAGATACAGTCGAGCCCTCGGGCGAGGCGGAGAAAGGTCGGCGGAAGAGACAGGGTCGGGCGAGACGGAACCGGGGTTGGGTGAGATGAACAAAGGGTCGGCAGCTTACCTTCGTCTTACAGATGAAGCTTGGGGTCGGGAAAGAACAGGCTTGGGCGGAAAGACTAAGGCTTGGACAGCGGTGATGATGTCCGGTGGTGCTCCGGCGGCAGCGGTGCTTCTTGTGCAGCACGGGGAGCAAGAGGCTGGGCGGATTGAGAGAGCGGTGTGGAGCGGAGAGGAGAGTTCCTCAGAAACTTAGGCGGTGGCGCTGTGAGCACGAACAGGGAGCAAAGCGGGAGGGCAGCGATGGCGAAGGGGAACTCCGGCGGGGCTCCGGCATTCCCTTTTATAGCTGTGTGGAAGAGAGAAGGTTGGAGCGGCGCAAGGACTGGGGAAGAAACGATGGAGTGCGTTGCCAGGACGACGATTGAGCAACGAGGGCGGTGGAGCAGGACTTCGGGGATGGCACCGGCGGTCATTGGGCATCGATGACAGGGCGGCGCAGGTGCGACTTTGCCGGTGGTTGAGATTTGGCGAAGGTGGGCATCGTCATGCGGTGGATCTGAGGGCAGTGACCGCGGGAACGGCGCTAGAAACAAGGGTGCACAGGCGAGAGGACAGGCGGCTGCGATCTGGCGGGCGAGCGCGGAGCAACAGATTGTCGGGGCGGAGCTCGAACAGGGCGGGAAAGGAGCTGTCGCGGCCGTGGTCTGGGTTGGCGGAGGAGGAATCATCGCGTAGCGAGGACCGGGGCGGCGCGATTGTGGAGGGGCGACAGAAAAGACGGGAGGCATCGGGCTCTGCAGCCGGGGGTCTAGCAAGGTGATGATGGGCGCGGGTAGCGAGGTGCTGTAGAAAGGGTAGAAGAGGAGCTTCCGCTGCGATTGGGGAAGGGGGCGCAAGAATCCATCCGGTCGTGGTCGGCGACGAGGCGGAGTGGCGGGCGTCGGAGAAGTCGAGCCACGCGGCAAGGGAACTCTGAAGCAGGCATGCAACTCGAGTGCGTCTGTCGTGGGAGACTGGGGAGAAAGATCTCGTGGGTCCACCGGTCAGTCTCGGTGGTCCGCTGCTCAGATTGAAGGGAGGCGTTGTGGGAGGACTTAGAAAGATCCGGCGGGTGAGTTAGGGTCGGTGGGGTCGGAACTTGGGAAAATGGTGAGGGGTCGGATAATAGGGGTCGGGACCGAACTGGAGGTTGAGCACTTAGACTTGGTAAAACTGAGACAGGGGATCAGGGACTTGGATTAAGATTAACGTGAAGGATTTTAACCGAGGTCGTTACATAACTGCCACCCTTTTGCCCTGGTCAAGGGCAACAGCCTAACCAACGGCTAGGTCCCAAGTGTGGCCGTGCTATAAGAAAGACCCCTTGAGTCCAAACGTGATTAAGGGGGTGTTTGGGAACACCCTATTAAAGTTTAACACCTGTCACATCGAATGTTTGGATACTAATTAGGAGTACTAAACATAAGCTAATTACAAAACTAATTGCATAGATAGAGTATAATTCGCGAGACGAATCTATTAAGCCTAATTAGTCCATGATTTGACAATATGGTGCTACAGTAACCATTTGCTAATGATGGATTAATTAGGCTTAATAGATTCGTCTCGCGAATTAGCACAAGGTTCTGCAATTAATTTTATAATTAGCTCATGTTTAGTTCTCCTAATTAGCATCCGAACATCCGATATGACACTGTTAAAGTTTAGCACCTCGTATCCAAACAGCCCCTAAGGAAAAAAGGATTGCCTTCCTAATCCTACCTGCACGGGCACGCACTTGAAGGCCTTCGCCGGCCACCGTCCGCTCGTGACAGTGTTATTCCATGCCACACCTTTTTTCTCAAGTAGGTACGGGGACTTCAGCAGCCATAAAGGCATCTCCATTCATGAGGTTAGTGTTAAATTGACGAGTTAATTGGGTGTTCATGTAATTAGGTTATCAGATCCTACAAATTAGTCATTCTAATTTCTAACATTTGGCATCAGAGTAAGGTTAGCCTAATCATGAATCCTAAGCCACCCTAGATCTATTCTAGGTTGTATTTTTATGTGCACAGATCAATTATTAGTGTGCAATTAGATTAATTCGTGCTTGATAGTGTGCCTTTGGTTCGTACCGTGAGTTTCAAGTGCGAATTCATTTATAATCAGTCTTAATCTAGTTCGGTTAGGTCGAGTTTTAGTTAATTTCTTGATCTGTTAAGTTAACCAAACACCGGATTAGAACTAATATGATTTGTTACATGCCTAAGTGTGCAAATTAGAACCAAAGTTAGATTAATTCCATGTTAATTTTGGAAAATTAAGGCCTAGGGTTCACTGTGTTTCCACAAATCAGAGTTAATTCACGAAACTTTGCCATGAGTTCAGGCAATTAGATCCAGATCCCGTGAAATTGAAGTACTCATCAGCATTGAGAAGGAGAGGATTCGATTGAATTGCAAAATTCTTACGAAGAATCTCAAAATCCCGTCAAACCCTAACCCTAACCCTAAGTTGAAGATTAGGGGCTTACCTCCACCGATTCACCACGCATGGCATGAGCACCGCCGAGCATGGCCATCAGCGAGGACCTCCCCAGCTAGCTGCATAAGCAAGGCGCACGTGACAAGAGTCGTCGCCGCGCACGCACCTCAAAGCAGCTAGGCCGGTGGCCTCAAGCAGCTGAGCCCGAGCAGCGCGTCCGCCTCTGCCACGTTCGCCTCCGTCGTGTCCGCCTCCGCCACGACCCGACCGCCGTCAACCTGGCCACCTCCCCAACTGGCGCTCACCCGCCATCATACCTGCAGCGGAGCCCCTCGACGGAGCCGTGCGCGACTCGGTCGCACGCCGGCACCAGCGAGAGGGCCCGCGGCGGAGCCAGGCAACGGTGGTGCATGGGTGGACGCCGGCGGCGCAGCTTGGGGTCGGGAGAAGAGAGGAGAAGGGAGCGGATAAGGATGGGTGAGAATGCGGCTAGGGTTCAGGAGGGGTGGTGCTCGGGGGTTTTGATCCCCGAGGAAGGCGCGCGGCCGTCCATCTGGGATGGACGGTTCAGATGGAGGCGGGGCTTAGCAGGCTTAGAGCCCCAAGTGGGTGGCGAGCGGCAATGGGCCGAATTGGCAGCCCATCCATTGGCTGTCGTCGCTCGCGGCTAAGCGACGTGCAGGCTGGGCCTATGGCAGGCCGACGGGCAGGTTTTTTTGGGCCGTGAGCTGGACCAAGCCATGCTGAGGTGCTGGCCGTGTTGGGCCCGGAAGGGAAAATGGGCTGCGTGAAGAGAGCTGAGCACACGTGAGTTTTGTGGGCCACTGCGGGCCAGATTGTTTTATGGGCCAGTTTAAGGTTTTCTCGATCTGTCTAACATTTTGCCCTTAATATTTACTATTTTCTACTATTTAATTTCCATGAGTTGTATAATTATGCTAAGTGATATTTAATATGCATAATTACACAAATTATTTCTCTAAGCTAATAAGAGATTTTTTTAGAATTATTTGATGTAGTTTTGGGCACACAATTAATTTCGGAGCAACGTTGTTATTAATTGCTTGTTCATGAATTATTTATTTAATTTTTTTTTGCTTCTACCCAACGGTGATGCAAAATTAATTTTCAGCTATATATTTTAATATTTTTTTGCTCCTGCCCAACAGTGGTGCACAATCATTTTAATACTAAGGTGCTTCTCTTTAATATAAGTTAAAGTTAATAAAGAGGCTACATTAAGTGAATTTGTATGCATTATTAGGATTTAAAGATTCTAATTTTACGCTATAAGTTTTATGCTTCTACATTAAGACTCAGTCTGTCCTAACTAAAATGGGACCAATGAGAAATTTTGGTTAGAAATATAATAATGTCATTCTTGGGATTTCTTAGTAGCACCTTTTATTATCCATTATAAGTAATGGTAAGGTGTGTTTTTTAAAATGTCTTTAATTGGGATGGAACCAACGAGAAGTTCTAATTAGAGATCTAATGTCATTCCCAAGAACTTATGATGGCTCATGATTACATACTGACCAAAGTTGTTTGTGATCATTTGTCACCCCTATTAGTGAACTAGTCCTTTTCATAGGTAGTTCATGAGTTAGACTATTATTATTATTTATTTCTTCTTCGCTTTCTGCCCAATGGTGATGCAAAGTAGAATTGTTAAGTTTTAGCATCAACATGATGTAGATCTAACTGATGTGGAATTCTATCATGGTAGATTGTTATTCAAATTTATTGTGAATATCAATGTTGTTTATGTAATATCCCTATTCAGCCATAAGTTTTCAGCTATTTTCAATACCCTATAAGCAATGAGATTATTATCCATACACACAAATTTGACTCTCATTAGAAAAGTCTTCACAAATTTAGAATGATGACGAGAATCCAATGATTTTCTCATCGGTTGAATGACTAATGGGAACTATCTAATTAAGAAAGTTCACCTTCTATGATCGTGCTAGTAAGGATGTGGTGAGCAATCCCTAGGACAAATTGTTTAAGCACATCTAGCATTGATTAGGACTTTTAAGTTCACTTTGCTAAGTTGTTGAACCTAGAGCAAAAATGAACAATGATCAAGTTCAAACTAAAGAAATGTGTGTTCAAAAGGAGTTGGCTAAGTCTAACATAAATGGGTGTTGCCAACATTGTAAGATAAAGCAGAATATGAGCCTCATGAGAGATCGTCGTGGCATACCACATTTCGAAAGGGAAAGTGGAAAGTCTCTTTCCACTAATTGATAAGTTTTTATTCTACTTTTATCTAAAGGGTATTGGTTAAGGAGTACCGCTGAAGAAAGTAGAAACTTTAATATTCATCCCGTATAATGTCATAAGATTGAGATTATTAGTTCTAATGTTGTTGCCTCCTCACCTATTAGCCATTTCTGATAGAGTCAAAATAGTGAACTACCATGTGTTCACATACAAAATGTGGCTCTAAAAGAAAATTAACAAAGGGGCCTGAGCCTATGCTCATGGCAAAATGAGGCAGAAGAATATTCATAAGGTTAGGGGATTGAACAAGAGAAAAGTTGATGACACTAAGATAGTGGTACATAAGCATTATGAGAAAGTATTGAGTCCTGGTACCTAAATTTTAGTACATCATTTCTTAAAAATATAATTAATTATGCACATGAGTATGAACTCCCATTAGAAAAGTTTTGGTAAATAGCACATTGATAAGAATCCAATTAATTGTTTACCATATGCTTAGCAGGAGTAGCCTAAATGTATGTCCCTCAACAGTATGTCAGAATCTGGGGGACCAATCCTATGTTGGATAAAGTTCTCTAACACTAATTAGTTAGGACATATGAAATCTATAAAAGCTTTGAGTTCGTTTCAATCATAAAGCATAGATTGAGAAAGTGAACCCTAGCTGATTATATTGAATGTGCGTTTTGAGTAAAGTTGGCAACCTTATGAACATGTTGTCAATATTTACTTGGGAATAATGAAAACGGTTCTATGAACATGTTGTCAATATTTACTTGGGAATAATGAAAACGGTCCAAGATAAGTCTTGGAGTTACATACGAACAAGAGGCTAATATTGGAGTTACATACAGATAAGAGGCTAATGTTGAAGTTGTTATAAGACTTTTATCAGCATTAAGTTATACCTTCATCCTCAATTTCGCTAATAAAATTTGGTCCTGTTTTATGGAGAAACATCACTTCTTGTCTCTTTATATTGCATTATTGGGAACATTGAGCATGTTAACTCTTAGACTTCCCTTTAGAAGTGGATTAATGAGAGTTCATAAAAAATGTGGATTACTTTACTAATAAATCCACAATTTTGAGACTTCCCTTTGGAAGTGGATTAATGAGTTCATCAAAAATGTGGATTACTTTACTAATAAATCTGCAATTTTGAGGGGGAGATTAGAACGTCTCATTAAGATAGAGATATCTGCCCCATTAAGTGAAACATTACAATAATCACTTCTAAAGATAAGAATTATGGTTGGAAATTTTAAAGCATAACCACATGTGTTTTTTAGTTGGTACCATAGAAAATAAGTGTGTTCAAATCATGAATACTTGTGCATGTGTTTCATTGAACTTAGCTTCCAACTTGAGAGGGTACTATTTTAATTTTACGTACATACCAGATAAGCATTACCTTGTTAACTAAGAAAGTCGAAGAAGATTAGTGGGATTATGAGGCACGTGATTAAAAGGGTCTCTAATGAATCTCGCATGAGATAATCATCTGAATAAGAAAGGTCTCATCTTCAATTACTCATGTTAGTCTATATACCTTTTATTAAGCAGGATTTCCTAACAGAGTCAAAACACTGGACCATAAGGGTTCACATAACTTATAGTGACTCTAAGAAAGGAAGTATCGCTACTCATGGCAATTGACTCTCATAAATCAAGGAATTGATAGTGACGATTGAAGTAAAATAATATCTTTGTGTAAAACTTGACACTTATTGCTCTATATTTTCAAGGGCTATGAGCACTTATATTATGGTATGTAAATTTAAGGGGGATATTGTATAAAACTTGAAGCTTATATTTCTTCAGGTGTTAAAATTATGTTGATAATAATTTGAAGCTTATTTTTCTTCAAGTATTCAATTTATCTTGATAATATTCGTTATGTCTTTGAATATTAAGTTTCATCGAGATAGGTCCAAAGAAGTATTAAGTCTGACTCAAAGAACAATTAAGTCTGACTCAAAAGGCATGTGCTGATAGAGACTTAATGAATATGATTACTCTGTCATGCTTATTTTGGGTCAAGGGCGATAAGTGCACCTAAGTTTATTGAATGCCCTTAATAACCGGGTTTTTGGCAGAAATTAATCTAGGAATGGACCCCTAGAAAACTTCTAAGAAAGCTTTGTAAGGAAGCTGTGCATTATGCACAAAACACTAAGGGATTGCATGCTCACGAATTAAGAATCTGATAGCCATAAGGTTGTTGGTTATTCAGGTGCTAATTTTGCAAGGAGTGTTGATATTAGAAATTCCACATGAGTCTTCACTCTTGCTTTGTGGAAGGCTCCTACCAAGCTCACTAAGAAATAATTGATATTTCCACTCAGTCGTGACATATTTCAATCCAAATTAGAAATTAAGTATTCAGCATGAGACCAATTTAAGTTACTAGACATTTATTTTAGCTTAAGAAATTGATCCCGAAATCACCATAAAAAGTGCAATTTAACTTTGCCATAAGAAGTGCAATTTATTTTTGAGTAACATGTTTAGTGGTACTGCCAAACACATGACATTGTGAAAGAAAGGTCCAGAATCATATGTTAAACATAGTACAATATTTAAGCTCATGCTCTAATGATATAAGTCAGTGCTCAACATATAAGTGTTAAGGGTTGAGCATCATTCAAGCTATGGTTTCCTAATTAAAGGCTTGTCTCAATTTATGCCGGCTTTATGAATTGTGACAACGTGTAATCTTAGGATAATTAAGATTTCAATCCTTGATTCTGGACACATGTTTGTTTCTTATTATTAAGTGCACATGATGAAATTGAAACAATTTGCACATAAGGACCATAAGTAAGGAGATCATCTCCCAATATGAATAAGTGACTATCAAATAGAAGTAGATTGACATATTGTAGGCAATGAAGTTGCAATGGTGTTTTATTAACTGTTGTGACGCGTTACCTCGTATGTTTTTCTACTATGAGTGAAACTGATGACGATAAGCCTTACGATCAAAGGGGAGAATGTTAGAATTGATCTTAGCTTAGTCAAAGAGGACCGAGTCCTAAGGGGGCTAACTGCTACCCCGTTGCCCTGGTCAAGGGCAACAGCCTAACCAACGGCTAGGTCCCAAGTGCGGCCGTGCTATAAGAAGGGCCCCTTGAGTCCAAACGTGATTAAGGAAAAAAAAAGGATTGCCTTCCTAATCCTACCTGCACAGGCATGCACTTGAAGGCTTCCGCCGATCACTGTCCGCTCGTCACGGTGTTATCCACGCCACGCCTGTTTCCTCAAGCAGGTACGGGGATTTCAGCAGCCATAAAGGTATCTCCATTCATGAGGTCAGTGTTAAATTGACGAGTTATTGGGGTGTTCATGTCATTAGGCTATCAGATCCTACAAATTAGTCATTCTAATTTCTAACGTACTGGCCTACCGGGCCGGGGTTATCTATCCTCAGATCTTTTTCTACTCTTGCTTATCTCTTATTATTCGTATATGCGATTATCAGCTTTCCTCCTTTATCCTTTTGGAGGAATTCGCATTTCTTGATATCAACTGGTCATCATAGACATCTGATTGTCAACAACCACGATTTCTTCTACTCTCACTCGTCTCACTCAATGCCACTGGAGAACATGCATGATGATAGATAGGTCGAAGACGGCTTGCATGACAAAGCTTCCCCTGTTCATGAGGAATTCGCTACGGAGACCATCCAGATCTAGACAAGAAATCTTCCCTTCCATCAGAACAAAGCTGATTTTCTATTTATATGCTTTCTTGCTCTTCAGTCAATAAAGGAGCTTGCACTATATCCCCTAGCACTACGACATAAAAGATTTGTATTGACATGTAGGATTTAGCACGATGACGAGTTTAGATTGCCACCTGCCAGCACAAAAGGATGAAAGGACCGGCCCGTCAACATCCGTAAGCAGGATCTACGGTGGCAAAAGGTTGGTGGCCAAACCGCCAGCGCAAACTTTTTTTTTACCGGCAGCATGATTTTTTTTTCTGGCGTAGTGTAGAACAACCTCTCTGCACTCGCTGGCAGCGATGTCCATGAGGAATTCGCATCGGAGACCACCCCGTGGCTAACTCAAAAAAAGCTATGGCCGCTCCTCAGCTTGAAATGCATGGGTCCGGCAGTTCACGCTGGAGCCAGCCGCCAAGCTCAAACACCGGCGGCTGTGAGCACACGCCTGAGGCGGCACAAGCAAAAGGGATCTTGAACGGGTGGTCGGCCACCTTGGTGTGGCTTTCTGGACAATCTGGTTGAGGGTGGCCGCGCCGCCGTGGTGTTGGATGGCGTCGGCGATGCTGAGGTGCAGGGACTAGGGCAGGAGCATCATGGACTTGACCAAAGCGATAGCAAAGCGTGGCCCACTGTGCTGGCGTCCTGTGAGCGCCATGGTGCGGGCGGGCGGCACGTGATGGCTGATGCTCCTCCTACTGTCGTTTTATTTTTGTCACGAGGGATAGGTAGGGTGTAACACCCGAAAATTCTAAAATTTCTAACTCAATAAAATTCATCCAAATTAGGATCACATTTACATTTTTAGGCATTTAAACGCATTTTCCAAAATTAAGTTAAACCATCATAGGAGTTCTCGGTGCATTCATGCTGCTGCATATCTTTTGTGTGCTTGAAGTTTAAATTTCAAAATTTGAATTTATTTCAAACTATCCCTTTTTTCTTTTTCTCCTTTTTCTCTCTTGGGCCGCATCTCCCTTTCTCCTTCTTTCTTTGCAGCCCAACCGCACAGCAACAGTGTGGCCCGCTTTCTTGCCTTGGCCCAGCTCCGCACCAGCTCCCTCCGGCCCAATCTCATCGTGCCGGCCCGGTTAGCCTGCACGCCACTCCCTCCCTTCTCTCTCTGCCGCGCAGGCCACGCCTGTCAGCTCCTCCTTCAACCTTCCTTTCTTCTCCCTCCGGTCCTTTCCTTTCTTGCGCCGCCCTTTCCTTATTCCGCGTGGCCATACCGCGTCCGCGCCAGACTCGAACCCGAGCCTCCACGCCTCCGCGACCCGTCCCTATATAAAGCGTCGCACCCTCCTGTTCCACCGCACCCCCAAACCCTAGCCGCCGCCTCCGAGCTTTCGAGCGCCTCGCCTCCTCCACATCTAGCGCCGTCGTCCGGGCCCGAGCGCCGCCGTTGTCGTCCTTCACCGTCGCCCGAAGCTTCGCGCACCGGTGAGGATCTCGGCCGAGCTGTTCCCGTGCGCCCTGGTGCTCGTCTCCGCCCGCGCAACTTCGTCGAAGCAACGGCTCGCTAGCGCGCTCTGCACCGCCGCCTCCGCCGCGTCCAGCTTGCCGTCAACCGACAAGATGAGTTTGCCTCGCTCGTCTCTTGCTTCTGGTGTTCCCGCGTGTTGAACCATGGTCGGGAGCTCGTTTTCAAGCAGCTCCGGCAGAGCGTCGCTGCACATCGGCCATCTTCACCCGCACACCACCGTTTCTCCGCCGCCAGCAACTGCGACCATCAAATCTGGATCCGACAGCCCGCAGCAAGTCAACCGGGTCGCGTACCGATCAACCGCGCAGCGCCACTTCTCTTTTGCATTTCAGCCCTCGCATTTTCCGCAAATCAACCCGCAGTCCAAGCTAGTTCAAAAATATTTACAAGCCGGTCCTGTTTTCTTCTGTTTGAAACTCTGCGCTTTTGTAAAATTAACCCGCCATCCTGAGTTGCATTTTTGCGCATTAAACCTTCAATTTATATGTGTAATTACGTATAGATCCTTGGTTTCTTGCTATTTAACCCCTGGAAGTTTAGTTTTCTCGCAGATAGACCCCTGTAGCTTGTTTTAAGCGTATCTTTTGCATCCTAGCTCCGTTTTTAGCGTTCTTTATGTCCACGTGTTTGTTGTAACACGTAGAATAGTTTTTCAAACTTATTTTTATCTGTTTTTTATGATTGGTGCACTATTTTCCTTATATTATGCCTTTGTGTTGCTTATAGTGCTCGTGTGACGCGTGTAAACGGTCAACAGCTCGAGGGATTTGAAGATCAAGCTTTCGAAGAGTACGAACAGTAAGAGCAAGGCCAAGAAGGCAAGTCGTGTCCTTGATCACTTCTTTAAGTCCTATTCACCTTTACTTTCATGTTCAATACAACATTGCTATGCACTTAATCTTTAAACATGATGGGTCCCGATGTCCTAGATTTCATTTACTTATGCCTTGATCAACCGGATTTACTTTTATGTTGGGTAGCTTATGCTTAGTGCTTACTTGGGTTATGGTGGTTTAACTGAAATCAATGGTTAATCCTGCTTTACTTATGCTATGTCTTTCATTAATACAAGATCATAAATGTTTAATTGGAATATGGAGCGACCACCCAGGAAAATAGTGCTACCACAAGACTAAATGGCTCTAGTCTTGGCTGAATAATTAGAAATGTTAGTTTGGGGTAAACTTACTCGTGAAGAGGCAAGAGGGGGCACCAAGTCATCGCATAATCGGCCTTCGGGAGGTTGTGCGCGCTGGACACCGAAATCTTAGTGGGTTACCACTTACTAATGAATCTCTGTAAAGACCTCATAGCGTCCCTATGCAATCACACCTCGGAAGTGTGGTATGGTGCCTTGCAAACACCGCTTGGGTTCAAAGTTCTTTTGAACTTTTACGCGACTTGTGGATAAAGATGTGCGACCTCTGCAGAGTATAAAACTGATCGATCAGCCGTGCTCACGGTTAAGAGCGGCCTGAACCCTCACGTGATAACATTATCGAAAGATGAACTTAAATCGTTGTTATTTCATTCATGCATATGTTGTTACTGTATTATGTTTTTGTTTAAATTCGGGTGGTATAAACTTACACTTAGTTATTTGCTAATAAAATTTAACCAACTTAATTAAAAGCTGATGCTGATTAAGCCTTAGCCATACCTTAATTGGCCTTACACTACACTGTTCCCCACGACTTGTTGAGTACCAACCATAAGTGTACCTACCCTTGTGAAACCGCTGTTCAGACCAAGTTAATCTGGAGGAATATCTGCAAGACTTTGAGGAGTTCTAGGTGTACGGTTCTTCAATCAGCTGCCTGTGGTGTCGTCGTTATCTTCGGAGTCCGCTGCGTAATAAATTAGGCTTGTGCTTTATTAAGACTTTCGATCATGTAATAACTATTTAATACTCTCTTTATTTGTTATGACACTGTCTTTATTATTTACTTATGTTATACATGTGTGTAACTTGATCCTAACGCACATGTATTCAATGCACTCGATTTTATCCTTAAAGCCAGATGTGACATAGGGAGAGCCACGTACATGCGACTATCGTAGACATAAATTTCCATAAAGTTCCGTAGGCAGAGATCGACAGAGAATTATATAGCCACGAAACAAACCGCAAATTACCGCATGTAAACGGGCCGCTTGAATGCATGTCGCGTGTGTAGCTGAGTTCTGATGGGCCATGGCACTAGTCTCGCATGTTCGGATTTCCTATCTATCTTCCGGTGCAGTAACCTAATAACTGACTCATAGCGGCTTAACAAACTATATCAATATTTTAGATGCGGTGCGTCCCCTGACTCGCTGAGGAAAAGAGAAAGAAGAAAGATGCCGACACACCACACATGCAAGGACGAGAGGGCTCTCGACGTATCCTTATCTGGAGGCCTCCTTGCCTTCTCGATTGAAATATTGGAAGGATTCAACTGTAGTATGGAGTTTATAACTTATAAAAGGAAGATTCTTTTAAGGTGAAGTCAAGGACTAGTTTGGTAGGGCTCTAGTTCCAGCTTCTCCTACGGCTCCAGCTGAAGTTTTACCAAATAGTTTGATAAAAAACAGCTCCACTCGTGGAGCATTAGAGGAGCCGGAGCTATTTTATATAACGAAGTCGGAGCTAAAAAAGTAGCTCCTCCAACTCCTTCTCATTTTAAATGAGAAGGATCTAGAGCCCTACCAAACCGCCCCTAATTCCCTTTGCTTGTTCTCAGTGATCCATTTTCCGGTTGCATGCAAGCCCTGCGTTCCAAGTGTTGACGTGTATTGTCAATAATTCCTTACCAACGGGGCATTATGTAAACGCTTTTCGTTTCCCATACAAAAAGGCGTAAACCCGGAGCGATAGCGTAAAACGAAAGAACCGTGATCCTCTTTGGCTCTTTCGCCTCGCGCGGCCTGCCGCTTCCACGAGCCAAATTTCCCGCTCGAAAATTTCCCCCAAAAAACACATCTCCCTCGTCTCGCCCGCCCATCTCCTCCGGCCTCCCATTCCCAAGCTCCCTCCTCCGCCTCTCCCGCCCGCCCGCGAGCGGAGACCTCTCGAATCTTCGAGGCCATCCCCGTCCGCGAGCGATGCAGCCGCGGCGGCAGCAGCAGCAGTCCATCCTATCGTTCCTCCAGAAGCCGCCACGGGATCCCGCCGGCGCCGGGGAGGGCACGCCCCCTGAGAAGCCCCCGCGCCCGCCCGCGGGGTCGGTCGCGGGCATCATGGAGAGGCTCGTGCGCCCGCCACCGCGGCCGCAGCCGCCGCAGGGGAGGTACGGATTGATGATTCATGGCCCTCGGTGCCGCTGATGCGGTGGCAGTGGACGCGGGAGGCTAGGGTTTTGAGCGTCGGTTCAGGCCGTTTAGTCGGGTTGCCGTGAGGCGCGAGCTTGCTATGCTGCGAAGTTTCGAGCGATTCGTGCTGGTTGGTGTAGATGGGGGTTTTGATCGGGTCGTGCTGGGTTTACATCAATGTGCGTTGTTCGTGTTATTCTAGTGTCACTGCCGAAGGATTTATCACATTTTGGTGGTTTATTTATCCGTTCGTTTTACTACAGCTCCAATTCCGATTCGTTAATCTGTGGTCGATTTGTGGATTCTGATATACTTGCAACTTAGCTCACTCCATCTCAGCCGTGATTAGCCTTGTAGCATAGTAGATTTGATGGTCTAACGCGACACGTTTATAATGTATACTTGCGACTTAGCTCACTCCATCTCAGTTGTGATTAGCCTTGTAGCATAGTAGATTTGAATTCAATGCTGTGCTCTGCAGAGATATTTGCCCTCGATTTCAGTCTAGGACTTGCAATTTTTGTAATGCTTGCTTCGATTGGATGTCTAGTTTCTCAGGATTTATCCCATGTTTTTATCATTTGTCATATACAATTTTGTTTTATTGTTTTTATTGCTGACTTGCCATTATCTGATGGATTGGATCAAGCATTTGCTTCATCATTGCAAACACATCGCTCTGAAATTTGTTTTGTTATACTGATATTGCTATTTCATCTTTTCAGCAGAAATCAAGATGCTTCCCAGGCTGGACATTTCAGTGGGAAAACCTTGCCTGGAAGAATTCGTGTTCCCTCAGATGGGCACTCAAGCGCATTGTCCTCAGGTTCCTGGAACGGTGAATACGGCAGAGCAACCATGTTTCCAAAACAAGGTTCGGGTATCATTCCCTCACAGGAGCCCCAGAAGTACCCATTGAGGTCCTCCACTGATGAATTTGTTCAAGCAAGCTCACTGGTCCCAGAATTTGGGCCAAATCAGACTCCTCTTCAGGCTAGATCCTTATTTGAAGACTTTGATGTACAAACACCTTCACAGGTTTCCTCAAAGAAAGTCTTCCTGGGGCCTGCTCATGGAGCTGATACACCTCTAACAGAATCCGGTTCAGATCGAACTCATTTACAGCATTCAGCAAAGAAGTTCTCATTGGTTTCTGCTAATGATGAATATACTAGAGCAGCGACAACCTTTGTGCTGAATTCAAATGATACTCGTACAGAGGAACATTTAAATAAGCTATGCCCAGGGTCTTCAGATCCTTTGTATATTAAAGCAACAAATTTGTTTGCAGAATTCGAGGCAAATGCAACTCCATTGAAGAATCACTCGAAAAATTCCTCCCTTCTTATGAATGATAAACATATTGGAGCAGCTGCTACTATATTTCCAGAACTTGATTCTAGTCCTCTGAAACCAGAAACGCCAGCAATGCGAGCAGTCATTCCTCGCCTGAAGCGAGTTCAAGAAGAACAAGGTGTGGCTGCCAACAAACCATGCTCTCCTTTGTGGGTCTCGAACAAGAAGATGAAATCAGCTAATTGTTCTCCTATTGAGAAGAAGGATCGTGATGAAATGGCTGATAGTGCGCGTAGGAAGTTTGAGTGGCTGAATCCATCTACCATCAGGGATGCAAATAGAAGGCGTCCAGATGATCCACTTTATGACAAGAGTACACTTTTTATTCCACCTGATGCATTGAGAAAGATGTCAACATCTCAAAAGCAATACTGGAATATTAAGTGTAAATATATGGACGTTGTCCTCTTTTTCAAAGTGGTAAGATTCGTCATTGATTATTCAATTCATGGCATGTTGAACACTATACTGTATGGAACATGAGAGCTTATTTCTGTGGTTAACCAATATCTCACAAAACTTGGAATCATACTGTGCCATTGCCTTATCTTTTACATAAGGAGTGAATTCTTTTCAGTCAAGGTTCACTGCACAATTCTCCTGCTGAAAGCAACTTTAGCTGTTTTACTATGCATATTGACAGATATCAACGAGAAATTACATATTTATTGCTATCATTTTATTCTGACTATTATTTCACGAAAGTTTCCTTGCTTTACTGTAAAGTTCATTTATTCTTATACTCTCTGGTTGCTCATTTCTATGTTCAAATTTTTCCCTTGCTTTGTCCCAAAAAGCTACTCATATTGAACACCCTTTTTTGTACTGTTAGAGGTCATATTACCTACTTAATGTGTTTGATACCTTATTGCTAGGGAAAATTTTATGAGCTCTATGAGCTAGATGCTGAGATTGGCCAGAAAGAACTTGACTGGAAAATGACTGTTAGTGGGGTGGGCAAGTGCCGACAGGTACAAACTTGTGTCCTCTATTGTCTATCAATGCTTGTTCTGAATGTCAGTTGTAATATTAGGCCTAAATTTTGAAGTTTTTCGTTTACATCTCACAGCTTTTGTGCTGTTTGCTAAGAAGTACATCACCCATATCAACCTGTCTATATTGTTTTTTTTTTCATAATACCACGAGAAGTCTACCCCAATTTAATTGGGAGTTAGCCAAAAAAAAGCTTTGTGGTTGTTGTTGTCATTTATAAGTCTACCGTGAGGCTAGTCACATGTCAGGAACACGACCGGTTGCCTGCACCAGCCATTAGGGTTTTGGGGATAGGGGATAGTGTTTGGGTAAAGCCGGGACCCTGGTTGTAGAGGGAGGGCGGGAAAGGCACAATGAGGTGATGACCAATTTGGGCTTCGAGTGTGGTAGTGGCCCGCAGCACAGCGATAGTTGTTGTGACAAGTTTGGGGAGGTTAGGGCTGGGGTGACAGTACTGTGCCACCAGTTGCAGTACCCATGATCAGCTTAAAGCGTAACCTGTCAAACGTTAGCCTGCTTGTTCTTTTTAAGACTTTTATGTTTGTACTATGTTACTTGAAGAACACAGTTAATGGTGTAGTTCTTGTTCTGGCATGACAGGGAGGCAGAAATGATTGGGCAAATACACTCAGGCTGTAACAATGCGCTAGTCTGTCTTGTTTTCAGCCAACTTGATTTAAATTCTGGTCACCTTGTACATTCTTACCTCACTAGCCATAACAATATCCTTATGCTTTATACCACCTCATTATCATGATTATTGCCTGGTGGTAATGACATCTAACTCTTTTTTTCACATCTGAAGGTTGGCATTTCAGAAAGTGGGATAGATGCTGCTGCTGATAAGCTTGTAGCTCGGGGGTAGGCTCATCTTTCTGTTCTGTTCTGTTCACTTCTAGAATGTTATAGTCCTTCAGGTTGATGATTTGTCTCACAAAAAAAATCATAACATTATTGAACATCAGTAAGTTCATGTTAGTCCTTCAGGTTGGTATGTCAGGTCAATGTCTGTACATATATTGGTGTGATAATATGGGGGATGTTCTCCGCACAATTACCTCCTTATTGCTTTGATGCTAGTGATGTTGCTTTCTAGAAATTCAAATCCGTTCATTGATTTGTACCGCCCATATAATTTTCTTTTGAATCTCAAATCATCTGTGATAGTGTTCCATATAAATTTGTCTCTGCTGTTTTTTGCTGATACAATGAGGTTATTACTCATAAGTCTGGCATTGCTTTTCAGGTATAAAGTTGGAAGAATAGAGCAAATGGAATCTGCAAACCAGGCCAAAGCTAGAGGATCAAATGCAGTAAGTGTTAAGCATTATAATGAACCCCAGTTTTTATTAGCTCTTAGTGTTGTATTGATTCTTCGCCCCTTAGCTAGTGGCAAAAGTAAGCATCATGTGTATACCTTTTTAGAATACGCCTTTCCTCCCTTGCATGTCCAAAATTACCTGGTTATAGTTCTAGAATGAAGGACACTCTTTTGTTTCAATGTGCATATGGTTGTGTATATAGTGATTCTTTGTCTTTCTATCCTTGCTGAGACAGAAAAATTTGTTTTGCTTAAGACAGAATTCTGGCATTCTGGTTGTAATTAGTAGCTATATTCCCTGTGCAACGCAAGGATTGAAACTTAGCCACTTTTATTAGATATATGCTTATATTTGAAAGGCAATGTAAATCACTCTTACAGGTGACAATATTTTAGTATATCATGTAACATTCTTTTTTTATAAAAAAATTCTGCTAGGTTATTGAAAGAAAGCTGCTTAATGTGTCCACACCGTCGACTGCAGTTGATAGCAACATTGGTACGGATGCTGTTCACCTTCTTGCACTGAAAGAGGTTTGCTTCTATTAACAAGCACTTCTCTGTTTTGGGGGCCCCATGCTTTGCTATAATGCTTTGGAAGTTTAACCTGTTCAAATGGAAAGTACCATATACTATTTTTTTCTCGAACATGCAGGAGAGCTGCGCATCTATATATTAAGAAGAAGAAAGTACTAGATACTCTTGTAACACAGAATCTAACCATCTTACAACTTTTTTTTTGCGAAACCATCTTACAACTTAAAGAACATTATTTCCTCATAAGAGAGAAAAATTTAAGGCCTTCGAACATAATAATCCAATTATCTTTGCATATAAACTTGGGGCCAATTTGAAACCTTATTGATTACTAGGATAAATATGTTAGATCAGAAGCACATAATGCTTTTGCTGAAATAACATTCAACTTCCCGTAAGATTCACTATTGCAACTTCCAGTTTCATTTCTGGTGAAAAAATTGTATTTTTCTTGAGTCTACTGACAGTTAGGTACTTAGGTTTGTTGTTGCAGTTTTTCTAGGTAGTTTGGCATGGGCATTTCAAGTAAAACTGAATTGTAAATTTGCAATTGAATATCTTGAATTTTGCTTTATTATTCTTCATATATGATTTTGATCTGACGTGGCCTTTCCTTTGTGGGACTTTCAGGTTACCCTATCTTCTAGTAGTTCTCGGGTCTATGGATTTGCTTTCCTAGACTATGCTGCTCTTAAAATTTGGGTTGGATCACTCCATGATGATGATTCGTCTGCAGCTTTGGGGGCTTTGTTGGTGCAGGTACTCTCTTGTAGCCTTTCTTGTTTGGTTCAGTGGACCTGGAACCGCTATTGATTATTATGCTCTTTTCAGGTTTCTCCAAGAGAAATAATCTATGAAACCTCAGGTCAGAAAATGCTTTATTTTCAAATCCTTGTATTTGTAGGAGTTAATACCTGTTATCGTTTCTCAGGCCTCTCAAAAGAAACTCATAAAGCGATCAGAAAATATGCCTCAGCAGGTAAATGCTCCTAAACATAATTCTCTTCATTTGTTGTATGTTGTTTCTCTATAATAGTGGTTCCTAATTAGTACGCAAGACAACAGCCTAGCTGCTAGCAGATGACTCTTTTGTCAGATAGCAAGTTAATCACTAGAGTTTGAAAAAGTTACAAACATCTTTCCTTAACTGCAGGATCTGTGAAGATGCAGCTGACCCCCCTACCTGGGATAGATTTCTCTGATGTTTCACAAATTCGAATGTTAATACATTCGAAAGAGTACTTTACAGCATCAGCAGAGTCGTGGTTATCTGCTTTGGATTGTGCATTGAATCGAGATGCAATTATTTGTGCACTTGGTGGACTTATTGGTCATTTGACTAGGCTCATGGTATACTTATCTTACCTTAGTTCTTTCCTGGATCACAGTTGTTAGTCATCCTAATCGGCCATACCATTAGCAACTGCTAGTTTTTTACTTACAAAATTATTCCATGAACTATCACATATCAATTTTCTCTTCCTCTATGTTGACCATTGAAGATGTGTTTGAGGTCTAATTCTACAATCTGAAAACAGTTACATGATGCCCTGAAAAATGGGGAAGTCTTATCATACCACGTGTACAAAACCTGTCTAAGGATGGATGGTCAAACTCTTGTGAACCTTGAGATTTTCAGCAACAATTTTGATGGCGGTTCATCAGGTAGGAGTGTAGATTCTGCTTTATTATTTCTTGCTCTTGAGAACAACAGTTTTTGTAAACAGGTAAAAAGATATTGCTATATCTTTTTTGGTCATGCACGTGTTTCATTAAGAACATATTGCTATATCTATACCTTGTTGCAGGTACTTTATATAAGCACCTTAATCAATGTGTCACAGCATCTGGTAAGAGGCTGCTAAGAAGGTGGATTTGTCATCCGCTTAAGGACATTGATGCTATCAATAAAAGGCTCGATGTTGTTGAGGCCTTCATCCAAAACTGTGGACTGGGCCCTACAACACTTGGATATCTCCGCAAAATTCCTGATCTTGAGAGATTGTTAGGACAAGTTAAATCTACTGTTGGATTATCATCTTCAATTCAATTGCCGTTTGTTGGAGAAAGGATATTAAAGAAACGGGTTAGTGGTCGTTCTTCTATTCGCTTTGAGTGCAAGTTTATTGCAGCTCGGAGTTATCTTATACAGCCAAGTTTCAGCGTATTGTTGAAATGTTTGCCTTTGAATATTTCGCAACATATTCAGTATTCAGTTGACAATTGACACTTATTATGTTGGAAAAGATCTCTTGAGTCGTTGATTATGCAACTTACCTGAAATCACAATGCATAGTTTGTGCATCCAGAAAATGTCAGAAAGCGATGCATTTTCATGCATGTTTTCATAATGGAATGATTTTTTTTGCCTTGATCTCTTACTTTTATGTAATACGATATGAAATATTTAATGTGTGTTTGTATTAATCTAGTTTCAACGAGATATTCTGTAACCATACTAGGGTTCGAGGTGATAGCATAAGTCATGTGTGTGTTGGGTGTAGTTGGTGGTGCATGTGCACCTTATCTATTTATGTAGTAGCTACTTATTCCTAAATTACCCATGCTACCTACCCCTGCCTTATCTCTATATGTACCCCCTCAAACTGCTATCTATGTGTGGTTAATGAGAAAGAGATCATTTGGGCCAACAATTGGTATCTAGAGCCTAATCTTCCTCAACCAACCCCCCCTCTCTCCCTCTACCGTGCTCACCCCAGCCCGAAACCCTAGCCCGTGGGGCCCACTCCGATGGCGGCAGTGCGCGCTCTCCCGACCTAGATCCGGCAGTCGGCCGGCTCCCTCTACCCTCCCCACGACCGGATCCGGCGGCAGTGGGTGTGTCCCGTGCGGATCGGCGCAGGGCGGCGGGCGGAGGCGCAGGCGGCGTGCAACGTGCGGCGCGGCTCCAGGGCGGCGGCGGCTGCGTGCGGGCGAAGGGTGGCGCGGCATCTTCCTCAACCCCGGCGGCTTCCTCACCTTCATCCACGACTCCCATGGTAGGCTCTAGGGGCTCCAGAAGGCCGGTGGGAGCGGGCGGCGCGGGCCCTGCAGACGCTGCTGCTCTGGTGGTTGGCGCGCCACCACCGGCCGGTGTGGTGCCAGCGCTCCCGGCCAGCTCCAGGACCTCGCGGGTCTCTTCCTCCAGCAGCTCGATTACTTCGAGTGCGTGGCGCCGCAGGGTGGCGGCCGAGGAGGAGGCAACGGCGGCGTGGCACGTCGAGTGGAGCGGTGCATGCCTGCTGAGGAGGCAGTGGCGGAGCGGTCGGGCACGACATGCGGCTGCGGCACGCGAGGAGGTGCAGCGGTCGGAGGCCGTAAGGCGAGAGGACTGGCGGCGCGCGGCAGCGTTGAGCAACACTGAGGTGTTGGAGGCGACTGCGGCTCAGGCAGCGCGCACGGCGTGCGCAGTCGAGGCAGCCTACCTCGTCGATGAGGAGGCATAAGAGGTAGCAGTGGCCGTTACCCAATGGCATCTAGAGGCGGACTAGCTGCATGAGGAGGTGGAGCTGACACGTGAGATGGCGTGGCGCCATGAGGAGCTGAGGCGCGCAGCGCAGGGCGGTAGGCGCCCCAGCGCCCCGGTGCCGAGGCACAGGGCGGCCATCCCGAGCCGTAGGACGCGGCAAGGCAGTGGGACGTGGACGTGGATTGGTGGGTCCAGGACCCGCGTCGGGGCGTGGACGTCGAGTTCGACTCTAACTATGACTCCGACCTCGGCTCTGAGCACCGACCCCCGAAGGTCGTGAAGACCATCATCGAGGAGTCCATCGGCAACACGCAGTGGCCGATGTCGATGAAGACCAACTACATGGTGTGGTCCTCGGTGAGGAAGGTGAAGCTCCAGGTGCGGGAGATGTGGGACGCGGTCCAGTACGGCAACGTCGATAGCCACGAGGATCGGCGAGCGCTCGAGGCTCTGCTCGCCGCGGTCCTGATGGAGATGGCATCCAACCTCTTAGGGAAGAAGACCGCCAAGGCCGCTTGGGACGCTATCGCTGCGGCCCGAGTTGGCAATGACCGCGCCCGCAAGTCTACTCTGTAGAAGCTTCGGCAAGAGTGGGATCGTTTGGCTTTCAAGCTGGGTGAGGACGTTGAAGACTTCGCCCTCCGCCTTTTCAGCTTGATGTAGGGGCTGGAGCGGTACAGTGACGATGAGATCAATGAGGAGAAAGTTGTTGCGAAGTTCCTGCGCGTTGTCTCGAAGTACTCGCAGCTCGCCATCTCTATCGAGATGTTGCTTGACCTCTCAGCGTTGTCGATCGAGGAGCTGACGGGGCGGCTCAAGGCGGTTGACGACCGTGAGGAGCTGACATCTGGCGGGCCCGTCACTATCGGTGGCAAGCTCCACCTCACTGAGGAGCAGTGGCTGGCCCGCCAGAGAGAGCGGAAGAAGGGGGAGCCTTCTTCCTCGACAGGCGGCCGCAAGCCTGGCAAGCCGCGGAAGGCGCGAGGAGGTGCCAAAGGTGCCGCGTGCGGAGGCGCCCAGGGCGGTGCTGCCGGCGAGTGCAAGCCGGCACGAGACGACATGTGTCGCTAGCCAAGGAGTGTCGCCAGCCAAGGCGCTGCCAGGCCCACGTCGTGTAGGCTGCGGAGGAGCCGGCTCTGTTCTTGATTCACGGGAGCTTAGTTACTTCCAGCGGCATCGGCCGTGACGGCTCTCCTCCACCTCGACGAGCTGCGCGCACACGTCTTCCTCGGCGACGGCACCAACGACGACAAGATCGACGGCTGATTCCTCGACAGTGGTGCCACGCACCACATGATCGGGCGTTGAGAGTACTTCTCCGACCTGAACGTTGACGTACGCGGCTCTGTCAAGTTCGGCGACTCTTCGGTCGTGGACATCAAGGGGATCGGCTCCGTCATCCTTGTCGCCAAGACTAGCGAGCATCGACTCCTCACCGAAGTCTTCTACATCCCCGCACTGAGAAACTCCATCATCAGCCTTGGGCAGCTGGATAAGAGTTGCTCGCGCGTGGAGATTGACGGCGGAGTGCTCCGGATCTGGGATCGATGACAGCGCCTCCTCACCAAGGTGGAGAGGGGGAGCAATCGCCTCTACTTCCTCTACGTCAAGGTGGCGCAGCTCCTCTACCTTGCTGCTCGCCGCGACGACGAGGCTTGGCGGTGGCACGAGCGCTTTGGGCACCTCCACTTTGAGGCCCTGAAGCGGCTCAGGCATGCCGTGCATCGACCACGTGGAGTAGCTTTGCGACACCTGCGTCGTGACGAAGTAGAAGCGACGCCCCTTCCCTTGCCAGGCGAGCTTCCGAGCCAAGGAGCGGCTCGAGCTCGTGCACGGCGACCTCTGTGGGCTGGTGACACCGGCCACTCTAGGAGGGTGGTGGTACTTCCTTCTACTTGTCACGACGTCTCCTGGTACATGTGGGTTGTCCTCCTCAACACCAAGGGAGCTGCTGCGGATGCCATCAAGCATGTTCAAGCTGCTAAGGAGAACGAGTGTGGCTGCAAGCTGCGTGTGCTGCGCAGCAACAACGGCGGCTGAGTTTGCGTCTTACTGCGCTGACGAGGGGTTCCAGCGCCACTTCTCTAAGCCGTACACCCCACAACAGAACGGCGTCGTCGAGCGGCGCAACCAGACGGTGGTTGCCATGGCCTGGGCCCTCCTCAAGCAGAGGGGGATGTCGGCCATCTTCTGGGAGAGGCGGTACTGACAGCCGTCCACATCCTCAACCGCTCGCCCACCAAGGCTCTCGACGGCATGACACCATACGAGGCTTGGCATGGGCGCAAGCCGGCGGTCGGCCACCTCCGCATCTTCGGCTGCCTCGTGTACGTCAAGGAGCTCAGCCACGTCAGCAAGCTTGACGACAGGAGCACCCTAGGGGTGTTCATCGGCTACGCAGAGGGAGTAAAGGCCTACAACATCCTCGACTCGGAGACAGCGTGTGCGCACGGCGCATGATGTTGTGTTTGACGAAGGGCGAGGTTGGGCGTGGGGCAAGATGGTGGATGATGGCTCTACTCCGACGTACAGCGTCTTCGTCGTTGACTACGTCCACTTCGAGGGAGCTAGGGGAGTAGGCAGCTCTTCTTCGTCGAGCGTGCCTACCCTAGTCCCCGGGTCTCCACCGACTACAGCTTCACTGGTGCCGGCAAGTCCTCCACCGACTCCGGCGAGTACTCCTTCGAGCACGGCAAGCTCTCCACCGCCACCACCACAGCCGGCCACGCCACACACTCCAGCGCCGATGGCTACTCCTCCGGGCACGACTGCATCGACATTGGCTCACGACAAGCACAGCCCGGTGGAGTTTGCCACACCGCTCTCCGACGACGAGGATCGCGTCGACGTGTACCATGACGGCGAGCCTCACTCCTTCCCCAAGGCTAAGGGACACGCGGCATGGCGCGCCGCGATGAAGCTGGAGATGGAAGCTGTTGAGAAGAACCAGACTTGGGAGCTGGCTGATCTTCCTTCGGGTCACCGCGCGATCACCCTTCAGTGGGTGTACAAGCTGAAGAAGGATGAAGTTGTGCCATCGTCAAGCACAAGGCTCGCTTGATGGCACGCAAGTCCGTGTAGCCGGAGGGGGTCGACTTCGACGATGCCTTTGCTCCTGTTGCACGGATGGAGTCCGTGTGTCTCCTCACACTGGCAGCCTAGGAGAGCTAGCGCGTCCACCACATGGACGTCAAGTTGGCGTTCCTCAACGACGACTTGAAGGAGGTCTACGTCCACTAGCCGTCGGGATTCGTCATCCGCAGCAAGGAGGACAAGGTGTTGCGCCTGTGCAAGGCCCTCTACGGCTTGCGGCAGGCATCGCGAGCTTGGAATGCCAAGCTGGATTCCACCTTGAAGACTATGGGCTTCGAGCAAAGCTCGCACGAGGCAGCCGTCTACCGGCAGGGCAACGGAGGCAATGCCCTGCTGGTGGGCGTCTACGCAGACGACTTGGTGATCATGGGCACCAAGGACAAGGAGGTGGAAGCGTTCAAGGAGGAGATGAAGGTCGCCTTCCAGATGAGCGACTTGGGGCCTCTCTCCTACTTGGGGATCGAGGTGCACCAGGATGACTCTGGCATCACACTTCGATAGATCGCCTACGCCAAGCGCGTCGTTGAGCTGGGTGGGCTCACCAACTGCAACCTAGCTCTCACTCCGATGGAGGAGAGGCTGAAGCTGAGCTGTGACAGCATGGCTGAGGTGGATGCTACACAATACCGGCGCCTTGTGGGGAGCCTTCGCTACCTCACCCACACGTGGACGGACTTGGCATTCTCCGTCAGCTACGTCAGTCGGTTCATGTAGCGATCGACGATGGAGCACCAGGCTGCCATCAAGAGGATCCTATGCTACGTCGCGGGGACTCTCGACTACAGCCTCCACTACTCGAGGTGTCCCGGGGCGGCACACTTCATCGGCTACAGTGACAACGACCATGCTGGCAACATCGACACTAGCAAGAGCACGAGCGGGATGCTCTTCTTCCTCGACAAGTGCCTCGTCAGCTGGCAGTCGGTCAAGCAGCAGGTGGTGGCCCTATCCAGCTGTGAGGCCGAGTACATCGCCGCTTCTTCCGCTTTGACTCAGGCTCTCTGGCTCGCTCGGCTGCTCGGTGATCTCCTTGGCAAGGACGCTGAAGCAGTGGAGCTCAGGGTGGACAGCAAGTCCGCTCTGGCTCTGGCGAAGAATCATGTCTTCCACAAGCGAAGCAAGCACATCAGAGTGAAGCACCACTTCATCCGAGGTTGCTTGGAGGAAGGGAGTGTCAAGGTGAACTACATCAACACCAAGGATCAACTCGCCGACCTCCTCACCAAGTCCCTTGGAAGGATCAAGTTCTAGGAACTTTGCTCTAGAATTGGATGGTCCAGCTGCCACTCAAGACACACAAGACTTAGGGGGAGATTGATAGCATAAGTCATGTGTGTGTTGGGTGTAGTTGGTGGTGCATGTGCACCTTATCTATCTATGTAGTAGCTACTTATTCCTAAATTACCCCTGCTACCTACCCCTGCTACCTACCCCTGCCTTATCTCTATATGAACCCCCCCAAACTGCTATTTATGTGTGGTTAATGAGAAAGAGATCATTTGGGCTAACACGAGGGAAGACCTACCTTCTAGATTTGGCTAGTGACATGCTAATTTTCTGAAATCATGAAGTTTGTCTTTATTTCTTGCTGTGAGTTGATTGATTTATGCAAATTTTCATGGTGTGTTCCAGATCAGAACATTTATAATGCTTATCAACGGCCTCCGGAATGGACTTGATTTACTAAATGACTTACAAAGAGCTGATCATGGTGTATCAGCACTTTATAAGGTTGTAGAGATTCCAACATTGAGCTCCCTTCATGAATTGATCCATCAATTTGAGAAGAGAGTACAAGAGGAATTTCCATGTTACCAGGTAAATATGCAATGGATTTCCTATGCGCATTAATGCTCTATATGCACAAGTGGTTGTTTCCGTTTCAGTTATTTGCTGGTCATGTGTATTTCTTCTGTCAGCACTCTACTTATTTTTTGATCTTGTGAACTTTGAAAGGATCTTGGTGTCGAAGATAGTGATGGCGACACTTTGGCTCTTCTAGTGGGACTTTTTGTTAGAAAGGCTTCTGAATGGTCTTTAGTGATCAATGCTGTGAGCACTATTGATGTGCTTAGGTCCTTTGCTGCAATGACATTGTCATCATTCGGCACCATGTGCAAACCACACATTCTACTGAAAGATGATGTGCCTATACTTCGGATGAAGGGTCTATGGCATCCCTATGCTTTTGCAGAAAGTGCAAACGGGTTGGTACCAAATGATTTAACCCTTGGTCAGGATTTATCTGGCTTCAATCGTTTTGCGTTGTTGTTGACTGGTCCAAATATGGGTGGGAAATCTACAATGATGCGTGCCACCTGCCTGACTATTGTGCTTGCCCAGGTCTGTATAAACATTTTCTGTTCACTTATGCTTGTCCATCCATGAGCTTATTCAGTTGTATAAATGGATTGCTTCTGCTCTGCAGCTTGGCTGTTATGTCCCCTGCACATCCTGTGAATTGACCCTTGCAGATTCCATCTTTACACGTCTTGGTGCAACAGATCGGATTATGTCTGGAGAGAGTATGTGATGATTTTAACAAATTTTTAGCACGCCTAGCATGTCTTAATTTTTTGGGCCAATGAGTTAGAATTGGGAATATATATGTGCAGCTTTGGATTATCAGTAGAAAGCCTTTGGTGTATTTATTTGAATAGTTTTGGCTCATGAACTTGTTTAGCATATCTATTAATTTCTTTAAATTTCATGATTTAATCCTATATATGTGCAGCCTTCAGGAATACATGGATGTGATAATGACCCTAACTTCATTTATTATGAAATTATTTGCAGGCACATTTCTTGTTGAATGTACAGAGACTGCTTCTGTTCTTCAGAATGCAACTGAGGATTCTCTTGTATTGCTTGATGAGCTTGGCAGAGGAACTAGCACATTTGATGGATATGCAATTGCGTATGCTGTGAGTTCTTTATACCATCGTATCTCATCATTCATCACTATGCTTGCTGGGACTTTAGTATGCTTTGACTTCATAATTTATGCTGTTACTATGGTTGGTCATGAGGTGTATGGTACAAGGTACTTTATAGAGAACAGCTTATTTCCAACATTAGATATTTTATATCATAACACCATTTTCAATCATTTGCTAAGATCCACGCTTTATCTCTTCAGTAAGATGCAACATAAGTAGGTTAGATAATAAATTCACGATCAAAGCCGCAGTGTGTTCATGTTTCATGGGCATGCTTCTCTATTGCTCTATGTCTGTTTTGCACCAGCTGGCCTCACATACCATGTTCTTTGTCACTGGAAATTGTGATGTCTTACTACCACTAGACTACTTACTCTCTTTCCCCTGTTTTTACATCTCAAAGAGCACGAATCTACATAATCTGCGATAACACTTTGTGTCTTGTAACTCAGGTGTTCCGGCACCTCGTGGAGCAGGTGCGATGCCGTCTGCTCTTCGCCACTCACTACCACTCTCTGACAAAGGAGTTCGCCTCCCACCCTCACGTGAGCCTCCAGCACATGGCCTGCATGTTCAGAGCAAGGAGCGGCGCCCATGATGTCAATGGCGAGAAGGAGCTCACCTTCCTCTACCGTCTTGCCTCAGGGGCCTGTCCAGAGAGCTACGGCCTACAGGTCGCCACAATGGCAGGGATTCCGAAGTCGATAGTGGACAAGGCATCCGTCGCAGGCCAGGCGATGAGGTTGAAGATTGCCGGTAACTTCAAGTCCAGCGAAGAGCGGGCCGCGTTCTCAACCCAACATGAAGAGTGGCTGAGGACGGCCATGTCGGTCATCGTGAAGGACGGGCACCTAGATGAGGACATCATGGACACGTTGTTCTGCGTCTGCCAAGAGCTGAAGTTTCACTTCAGGAAAGCGAGACGAGCGTCCACCGCCACTGACCACTAATTATCACTGTTTATATCAATTGTAAATGCTACCTTTTGCAAGTTAATGTCGTATCTTTTGAATCACTACATGTAATATAATCTGCCTTTTTTTGCACCATGAGTCTTGTACTGTCGACTATCATGTGTATATATATGCCTTTGTGGGTAAGCTAGTTGAGCAGGTAACCAGTTTCTTGTTCTGTGCCACTGCAATTTGGCCTGGGTTTTGTCAGACTTTTTTACTTTCCCACTAATTCACTGGTTTTACTGAAACTGCCCACCAAAGAACTGGTAAGAGCAAACTGTAGAAGTGGTGTACTGTGCTGATTTACTAGCAATTAATGTTGTCTCTTTTCTTTTTCCCGGCTACTAGTTTCAGCCACCTGAAACCTGAATTCCTCTTATCTGTCCACCAAAGAAAACCGTGTTTTTGCCTAAAGTGAAAAGGGCCAAGCAAAGCCATATTTATAACTTTAGAAAAAGCTCCTGTTTGGTTGCTGGCCACAATTTGCCACGCCTAACGTTAGGTACCAGCCACATTGTGGCAAGCCACATTCTGTGGTAAAAATGAACTGCTTGGTTGGTAACTAAGGTGTGGCAAAATCAGTGTGGTTGCTGTTTGAATTGCTGCCACAAATGTTTGGCAAAAAATTGTGGCATCTGTTTAGTTGCTAGCCATATATTGGTAAAAACACCTCAAAATCATTTATTTTCAGTAACATGTTAGTAAAAATATTGTTAGAGTGAAAACTCCTATTGCAACGAGTGTAATGAGACAACGGATTTTTTATCAGTAATTTTTTGTTGAGATAAAAATGAAAGTTAACCCATTTTTACATTGAAGAATGAACACCTCGTATTGTCCAGATTTTATTGTAAACATATAATCAACATGGCTACCAAATTAATCTAATAGTGCTAAAAAAGAAAAATGCAACATATTTCTCCACCGCTGGAGGAGCTAGCCAGCGAACTGCAAAAGGCTCCGCCAGTGCGGCTCCTCTGACAGGCAGCAGAACAATACATTAAAGAAATCGATAAAAGGAATTATCTTCTCTCGTGCTGGAGCGACGCGGACACCGGTCACTTGCATTCGCTTCCGTACTTTTGAGGGCTGTGGTGTGCCGCGGAGGCGTGTGGCGCCGAAAAAGTTCACCACACCTTCGGTGAGAAAATATGTGGCGAGAGGTACCTGGCTGTGACGTGCCACATTTTATTCTCCAATCAAACACTTACCAAACTAGATGTGGTAAGCCTAACATTAGGTGTGGCAGCTCATGGCTAGCAACTAAACATCCCATTGGTACATGTACTCTTATTCTGAAATGTTTAGCTCAGCTTGGCTCCAGCCAGGCTCAGTCTGATCCAGGCCTTGAGAAAAGTGCTGCGGCTAGAACATGAGCAGTCCATGCGTGACAAGCTGTCGTTCCTCCCTCCCGTTCGCCCCCACACAGCAGGCAGCCATGAATGCAAGCATCCGAGCTCCGAGCACAGGTCGCATGCCAAAAAGACGCAAGCCAATCAAGCGAGCGCGTGCAGGCTTGCCGAGCACGAGCAGGGCGAAGGCTGTCGCAGCTGCGTGCACTGCATAGCTTTGCAGGTCACGTAGATGCATGCGGAGTCCACCTCAAAAGTCAAGAGGCTGCGCCAGCCAACGCCGGGCATTTAAGTCAACCCTCCCTGCTCGCCATTCACCCGCCACCAAACAAATCCCAAGCGCGGTTTGAGCAGCCGGGCAGTCGCGCCTTTAAATACCCCCGCGCGCGCCTCGCTTCCCCTGCACACAGATCACTCGAGGCTTCTGAAGCTAAAGCTCTGGTAGCGTTAGGAGCCATGATGGACAAGCTTATTGCTTCTTCCATGGGCAACCGGGCGATGGTGTTGCTGGCGGTGGTGGCGGCCGTCGTCATGTGGGCGGCGAGCGCCGATGCTGCACGGCGTGAGCCTGTGGTGTGGAGGCCCGGCATGATCAGAGCTGAGGATTGTGATAATAAGCATGGTACGGGTGGTGGTGATGGAGCCGGGATGGGAGGTGGCATTGGAGGTGGTGGTGCTGGCGATGGATTGGGAGGTGGTGTGGGTGCAGGAGGTGGAGCTGGAGGAGGGATGGGAGGCGGCAGTGGGTTTGGAGGAGGCGGCGGCATTGGCGGTGGCGCCGGGTTCAGAGGTGGTGCGGGTGTGGATGTGGATGGTGGAGGTGGTCTTGGTGGTGGTGGCGGTCTTGGAGGCGGAGGAGGGGTTGGAGCTGGTGGTGGAGCTGATCTTGGTGGTGGTAGTGGCGGTGGACTCAGAGGCGGAGGAGGGATTGGAGCTGGTGGTGGTGGAGGATTCGGTGTGGGTGGTGGTGCTGGTTTTGGAATAGGAGCTGGTGCAGGAGGTGGGATTGGTGATGGTTCAGGATTTGGAGGAGGAGGCGGAGCAGGACTTGGTGGTGGTGGTGGATTGGGAGGTGGTGCCGGCGGTGGGTTTGGTGCTGGAGGTGGTGCAGGTGTTAGTGGAGGAGGCCTCGGCGATGGCGCTGGAGCTGGTGGCGGTG
>NC_028454.1:10877847-10926410 GCF_000263155.2 Setaria italica | reverse complement strand
GTAGAATAACGACCTGCTCATGAGGGAGGAGGTGGTGCGGGTGTCGGCGGAGGCACGGGCGGCGGTGTGGGAGGCGGGCATGGGGCAGGTGTCGGTGGTGGGGTCGGGGCAGGAGGTGGTGCGGGTGTCGGCGGAGGCACGGGGGGTGCCGTGGGAGGCGGGCACGGGGCACGCGTCGGCGGTGGGTTCGGTGCAGGAGGTGGTGCGGGTGTCGGCGGAGGCACGAGTGGCGGCGTGGGAGGCGGGCACGAGGCAGGCGCTCGCGGTAGTTTCGGTCCAGGAGGCGGAGCCGGTGGTGGCAGAGGCATTGGAGGCGGAGCAGGAGGCGGGCACGGGGCAGGCGCCGGTGCTGTCTACGGTGCACGAGGCGGAGCAGGTGTTGGCGGAGGTATGGGCGGCGGCACTGGAGGTGGGCACGGAGCAAGCGCGGGCAAAGGCGGTGGCTTTGGCGCTGGAGCTGGTGGTGGTGGTGGCAGCAGGCACAAGGGTGGCGGGAACCACCATGGCGGGAGCAGCATTGGCAACGACATATCAACAAGGGCGTTTCATCTCAACTGACGGTGAAAGGGCAGCTTCCCTCTGAATGCGGTTTTGGAGGACTAATTGATTCATTGCTTCTGGTTTAATAAGAGGTGGCTGATATATCTCGGGGATTAGTAGCATTCAGTAACTTCCAGTTCTAGTATCAGCATCTGCCCCCATCTGTATCAATATTTACTTTGCTTTTGACCATTTTTTAATCAAATTACGTTCATCACAGTAGCACAGTATCTGTTTCATTCAATGATTAAAACTAAAATCAAGCGTCTCGAGTTCTGTTGTGCTGTCCATTCCGGCAATCCTCGTAGTAGGCGCGAATGGATGGGAACCTATCAGCATCCATCGACAGGCACCTCTCGCCGAGGAACAGAGCACGGCCGGCGCCGCCGAGGCTAGTCAACGGCTCGAGCTGTGCACCGGGTCCATCTCCATGAAACAAACGATTTGCGGTGTCGTTCCAGGCCACGCTACAGCCCGGAGAGGCCCAGAGGCGACGTGCGGCGGCCCGCGGTGATGAAGAAGAGGCCGTTGGGCTTTACCACAACGACAAGGTCTGAGCGGCGCAGCCCGTTAGGCTCTACTGGGCCAACGGGCCGATTGGCTCGTGTCAGTGTGCTCGCCAGCGGCGCTTCCGACCGGCCGGACGCATGGCTCCTCTTCGTTCTCCCCTGCATCCAATCATCGAGCCCTGCCTGATTACCATGATGGGCCTATGGCAGGATATGATAAGCTGGAGCGGAAATGAATGATACGCCGGAATGATTAGGCTAACTAGGGATGGTAAAGGGTCCTTTAACTTAGCAAATTAAGAATCGAGCTTAATAAGAGTCGGATTATAAATTTATATGATTTTGAACTAAAAATTAAATAGGACTAAGTTGAATTGTGAAGGAGGCATGAGAACCATGATCCATTACCACCGCCTAAGGGTAACCAGTGTCTCCGCCCTGATCCTGATCCCACAGATTAAAAGGCAACACGGTCTTTGATCGACATGAGAGCTAGTCCTCCTAGTAGGTAATCGAGTGGGCATGCCTCCATTTTGACCGGTCGGTTCGGTACATCAGTGGTCAGTCCCCGGCCGGCCCGCATCTGTGAGGATTTGAGCGTGCACAACCTTTTGGGATTGATCGATCCCCATGCGTGATGTTAGGCCTTAGGCGCAGGGGATGCGGCATGCGAAGGAAAACATAGGTGTCGGAGGGCAAACGGAGGTCGGAGTCTGACGGGTGGCACGGCAACCGGCGGAGAGCCGAGGATGGCGTCATACACGAGGGAAGCGCGGCCGAATCTTACGGGCTCTCCTCGAGCCCCGCGATCGCTGGTCGGAGCAGGTGAAGGTGGCCGCGCAGCGACAGGATGGATGGAGAATTGGAGACAATGAGGGGAGAGCTGTAAAGCACAAGTTAGTTCTGCCCATCATTGACAGGCTCATCCCATAATATACACTCAAAACGCATGTTTAACTGAAAACCTGAATCAGTTAGGCTAAGTGCTCTTCACCCCTTCATCGCCACCGCAAGGCTTGTCCGATATGATTGTCATCTAGCTCTTGCATATATTTAATGTGAACCAAAGTAACAATTGTTTCTACATTTCTGTTTTCTGAAATATTCCAGATGATATTATCGTCAAGCACTTCAAAGAGGAAGTAAACTTTGGAAGCTATGCAGGCACATAATGTAGTCCTATCCATAAATGTTTAGTTTGTAGACATGACCACGCTATGTGCCTGCATAGTTTTCAAAGTTTGTTTTCGCCATGAGGAGTACGTACATGCTTCTCATGGAATGATATGCTTTAAATCTTTCCATTTTCCATTTTTAGATGACATCCCTTAAACAGTAGTCTGTTCTGCTACTAATGCTTTTTTGGTGTTTGTCTTTATCTCTTCCTTAATACCATTATGAAGCAGAAGGTCCAAAAATGACCAAAATATACTGGCCATCTGATGAGGTAGGCGCGGCAACGGCCGCGCCACAATTTCTAGTGGCGAAACGGAGCACAAACTGAAAATTTCCATTTATACGGGATCTAGGCAACCAAACATATATAACCCGGATATAATTTTCATGGCAAAAACAACAGAACAATGCATAGCGAGCCCAATTAGCATTACATTAAGCGAGGTGACAGACAGAACGGAGCACACTCGATAGATGCTGGTGACTTGAACAGGGTGCCCGGTACATTACACGAGAAAGCTTAAACTACTTTCAATAGAGATAAGAGGAAAAAAGTATGGCGCTGATGCCTGTCATTAAAAATCCTGTGGGTAAGGAGAAAAGTCACCGCGGTTAATGGAGGAGCATCGAACTCGAAATGGGAAATCTTGGCGATCGTCCAGCTGAGGCTGAGGGACGTTGATGGCGTAGCTGGAGAGAAGCTGGGTGATCGTGTAAGGCCACAGATCGTCGTCCAGATAGATCAGAGGATTCATGAAAGGAAACAGAGCGTCATCTACCCTTTCCTCCTTGCCATCCGCCAGGTCATGCTTGTAGATCTCATAGCTCCATCCATTTAGGCAATCCTCGTAGTAGCCACAATTGGCGCGAATGGATGGGAACCTATCAGCATTCACCGACCCGCACCTCTCGCCGAGGAATAGAGCACGGCGAAGATGGCAAGACCGTCAAGGTGATTACGGCGAAGATGGCAAGACCGTCAAGGTGATTAAGGTCCGTTTGGTTTTTAAAAGCTCCTAAAATTCCTATCACACCGAATGTTTAGATACTAACTAGGAGTATTAAATATAGACTAATTACAAAACCAATTGCATAAATGTAGGCTAATTTGCGAGACGAATTTATTAAGCTTAATTAGTCCATGATTTGACAATGTGGTGCTACAATAAACATGTGCTAATGATGGATTAATTAGGCTTAATAGATTCATCTCAGAAATTAGCCTCCACCTGTGTAATTAGTTTTATAATTAGCTCATGTTTAGTTCTTCTAATTAGCCTCCGAATATTCGATGTGATATGAATTTTAGTTTGGACTAAAGATCCAAACACTCCCTAAATGGTGTGTGAAACGAAGACTCTGATGCATCTTTTGCAGTGTTGCTTAATGCACTGCGCAGCGCGACACGGGAGCTGGTAGTTCCATGGCTGCCACTATTACTGCTCCTATCTCTACACCTATAAATCCACCAAACTTTTTTTTTTCCTATATCCACCCATGAAATGTCCCCACTGAAATATATTTTACTTCATCCACACCAATCTATCCACCCACAACATCAACTCGGTCTAGATCGTCTTTCGTATCTTCTCTCTCCTTACTCACTCAAATCCAATAGCTCACGTTATTTGGATCATCCCGCATACCCCTTCGCCTGTCCCGCCGCCTTCCCCGCGCGCACAACCTGCCCCCGCGCCAACCTTTCGGCTCCTCAGGCCCTCGACTGACTCGTACCTTCCTCCACGCAACCCAACCCGTCAGCTTCCTCATCAGACTGCTCATCTCCTCTTCAATCACCACTGCCGCCGACGTGCAGGCGACGTCGCCATCGTGGAAGAGGAGGGCTGAGCTCCCCGCTTCACTCCTCGTGCTCACCCTCCTCTCCCCCAACTCCTCGAGTCATCATCTCCCTCTTCATCGACGCCTACGAGGACACTGCCACTGCCCATGGCCAGATGCCTACGCTACTAGCACCGTCCTCACCATCAACGACCGTGTTGGTATTTTATACCCAACAACCTACCGAGGGGTATCCTGAGGTAGTAGATTGGTTGGTGGAGGATCGTCGGACCTGGAATTTGATGGTAAAAGCGAGGATACAAGACACAGATTTATGCAGGTTCGGGCCGCTAGAGTAGCGTAATACACTACGTCCTGTTTGGGGTGTTGTATATTGTGCCCTACGCTTGGGTGTTGTTTGGTATTGAGGATTTGGTCCTCTGTTGTGGTTATATGAGATCTTCGCCTACCGATCTAGAGACCCCTGCCCTCCTTTATATACTCTAAGGGGCGAGATTACTAGTCGGTTACAAGGTAGGAGTCCTAGTAGGATTACAGAGTATGAGTCTTAGTAGGATTAAAGAGGAATGCTAGTAGGAGTCTGTAACATCCGTGAAAATCACTGACTCAAATCATTTGCTAAAATTTGTTTTCAAAATCTTTTTACCGCTTGAGCTCCCAAGTTTCCCTTACTGGCGAATTCGCCGTTCCGGCACCGAAGCCGACCGCCGTCCATCCGTGTTCCCCTTTTTCCTCTCCGCGAATCACGCCGCGTGCTGGACGAAAGATCGCCGCGCGTGCCCGCGACCATTTCCACAATCGCCGCCATCTATTTCTTTTTCCTTCACTTTTCTTTTCCTTCCTTTTTCTTCTTTTCCCTTCTCTTTCTTTTCTTCCTTTTCCTCACACTAGCCGCACCTTGCTTCTTTTTTTATTTCCTTTTTCCCTAGCCCCTGGTGCTGGCCCTGCATGCACCGCTTCTAGCTCCTAGCATGCAGCCTAATTCTTTTCTTTCTTTCTTTTTCCTGCCGCATGCCCTAGTGCCTGGCCTTTCCTAGCCTCCTGCGCGTGCGCTCCCTGATTCGCATAGCTGCTGCACTCCACCGCCTGAACCCCACTCCTACACCCAGCCCCACCTGCAAAGTACCCCGCACAGTTGCTGCACTGCACCCTGCGCTGGCCCCTGCTGCTCCCTCGCGCACGCACCCACCGCACGCGGCCCGCGCTCACCCCCAGCGCGCTCACCTTCTGCTCGGCCGCGCAGCACCAGCACACTACCGCTAGCGCACACCAGGCACACCCATGCGACGCCACACCTGGCCGCGCCCTCGTCTCCCAGCTCGCCACCGTGCCGCGCCAACAGCTCGTCAACAACACCCGACCATGCCGTCCACGCGCATCGCCGCTCGAGCACACCACCGCATCCCTGTTCGCCTCGCCGCGCGAGCCCGACCCCACCACGCCATCACGCGGAGCTCCATCTCGCCATGCCACCGCCCTGTGGTGGCCAAGAATCCCGGCCGCCATTAATGCAGCTCGCCTGTACGTCGTCGTCGTCTTCCCCGGCTGCCGGCTATAGAAGGGCCAAGCCTGGCCGTCCCTCTCCACCACGAGCTCGCTACCCTCCCTTGCTTCCTCCCTGCACATCTCCCCACCTACGCCCAAGCGCCGCCCCTCGCGCCCAACGTGCCGCCTTTGCCGGAGCTCCGCCCGCTCCCTGTCCACCGTCGGCCTCCTCGCTTCCCGTCACCGATTCGAGGAGGTGAGTGCACAAACGGAGTGCCCACGGCCTCCTCTATCTTCTCCCGTCGCCAACCCTTGCTGCTGGCGAGCCTAGGCCGGCCACCCCTCGCCGGGCGCCCCTCCCCAGCTCCCTGTAACGCATGGTACAGAGGAAGAAGAAACCCCCCAATTTTGATCTAACCCCCACCTTTTCCATATTCACAAACCAGCCCTCCCACCTCTCTCAAAGTTATCTCACGAATATGTCCTTCCACCTTCCAGAAATATTCACGAATAGGGCCCTAGTTCTCGCAGTTTAGTCCTAAACCTTGTTTTAAGCCCCTAATACATGGTTAACTCGTAATTTCATGCGCCAAACTTCCTCCAATAAATCCTAAATTCGACCACGACATCCTCCAATATACTTTCGCAGAGTCATCTCCAAATTTCATGAAAATACTCATTCTTCCTATTTTCCGTTCGCGTTCTCTGTTCAAGCTCAACAGGTAAAGCTTTAATTTTCTTTTATTTATTGTGTGCCGATTGTGTGTGCCGTATATTGCGGAGTACCCAAGGAGGAGCTCGAGGAGGAGTTTGACCATGAGCCCGAGCCCGAAGACCATCACCGCGAGCAAGAACTCCCGAAAGGTTTTGAGGATGGCAAGTCCAATCTCACCCTTTGATGGATATTGATCCTAGTTTTTCAAACACAACCTATTGGCCTGTTTTATAAATTGCATATTATTTTACCGCTGAAATATGGTTGGATAGCCACGCCTTGATTGTTATGATTATTCCTTGATTGTCCTATAATTATCTCTAAATATGATTTGCTCTTTTTGGATGATAATTATTACTAGAATGCTTAGGACCTAGTTACTCAATTCAATCATGACTACAATGTGTTTTGTTAAAGAATAAATGTGTGAGTGTTTTTGAAAGGGAAAATGGGTTTTCGGAAATAAAGGAAAGAAACGCTTAGATGAGATGGATGGGTGTTTCTTGTGTGAAATGCCAATAAGTTGGGCTCGTACCTTTGTGGTTGAGCAAGGTTGGGAGATATCCATCTTGTCACAAATTAAGGACCATGTTGATGTGTCATCTTGCCTAACCCAACCATCATGCAACCACTCGACCGTTGTATGCGGCAATGGCTTAGCATAAATTCCACTAGCTAGTCTGTTAGTCATCAGGAGAGCTGGTGAGCAATGGGAGACCATGGAGAAGGAATAAGAACTGTGTGAACTTAGGTCCCGGTTAAGACATCGTTCGTAGGTCATTAACCCCTTGGTCGCTTCCGTGTTGGCTAGTCAGGCTTAGCTAAGATAGGTAATGGCTTTGATAGGATCTGCATCGACACTAAGGTGATCATGCTGCGATACTCTACTTGTAGGAAAAGTGTACAACCTCTGCAGAGTTAAAACCTATCCGGGTAGCTGTGTCCACAGTATTGGACAAGTTACGGCTTGGTCACATAACTAGTGCTTTGAGATGGATGGTTTTCTTGGCGTGTGTTGGATTTTGGAAGTGTCTAGCAGTTGTGCCGTGAGCTATTGTGAACGGGGAGTCCATTAGTATTAAAACTTGGATCCTTTGTGTAGGATCAACCCCACTTAATGTTTCGGTTACTAAACAAATGCTTTGTGAAAACCTTTTCACAAATGAACCCTTGCATGTGTTGAACATCCAGCTTTATTGCAAATAAACCTTAGCCTTATCCTTGATATATCCTGTGCATACTCTTGATTGTATCCCCCCTCCGTGGATGGGGTTGGACTTGTTGAGTACTTTTGTACTCACCCTTGTTTTGTTTTTTCAGAGGAAGACCGAGACTTCGTCGCCGAGGATTTCGAGTAGGATGTCGCTTCCGCACCCAACGCTGCCTGTGGTGTTGGCCTTTGCAGAATGCTTCAACTGTCGTTTAGTTTCGATTGCAGCCCAAGGTCCGACTGGACTACAACTTGGATCTGTATCACTGTTGGTTTGTTTCTCCTTTGGGTGTGGCTTGCCCGCCTGCTGCTTTGGGAGTTGTACGGTTTATGAACCATCTGTTGAATAAATGTGTTATCAGCCTCCTGGGACTGATATTTATATGACATTTAGTCTCTACTTATGTGGGGACGCTTCAGAGTCCGTCTTCTTCTTTCCTTGCAGGTACTGGGGATCTATCCCCGACAAGCCTCCGAGCGCTTCATAGTCGAATGCAGCAGTCTTCGAGTACTTTTTAGATCCTCGTCGAGTAGTTTTGGTGCTCTCAAGTACTTTGTCTAGCTGAATCTTTAAAGTTCTTCAAAGCTGCCATGAGGCTATGGTGTGCTCAAGCCCTTGTTCGTCTTGATTTTGTAATCTTCATCTTTGGAATGTGATTTGGAGGGCGGCAGAAGTCGCACTCCATGTGGAGTAGCCCCCAAGCCTTAGGTTGAATTGAAGAATCAGGCTGAGGGTCATTAAAATCTTGAATTTTCTTTCTCTGTCTTCAAACAAATCAAGTGTTGGGTGTAGCTAATCAGTCCTTGAGCCTTGGAAGGATTAAATAATCAATTCAAGGGTCTAGCAAGCTTTAGTCTTCATGCCAGTCATCATCTAAGTAGTTTTGCGACGTCCAGCCTCTGAGCTTATGTGTCAGGTGAGCCGTAGCAACCACGTCGAGTAGTTATTTGGCGCTTAGCCCTCGAGCTTGGAAGCTAGCTAAGCCACTGGAGGTATTCTGAGTAGTAATTGACACTTAGCCCCCGAGCCTGGGAGCTAGCGGAGCCATTGGAGGTACGCTAAGCGTCCTGATAAGTCGTCGTTAAAGCTTGACCTGCAAAAAGAGATGCATAGATTATGTAGCATATTTGTACAATTTGAAACTACTGAAATTTATTAAGTGATGAATATAATGTAAATATTGTGTGTCATGCTCTTGTTTCGATCATATTTTTCCTGAGTAGTTAGCCTGTTACGTTTAGACTCTCAGTCCCTGTTTAGCCATTGCCACTGAGTGTGTGATCTTTGTCTCGTGTACGCATACTGGCACTGCTGCTACGGAGATTTTTGTCTCACGTCCTAGCATTTAGGCATGACAGAAGATCCAAGGCTTTCAAGAATTAAGGTGTGTTCTACTTGAATAGATTAGTGACCACTAAGAGAAGACAGTGAAAAGAAGTAGTCGACATTGCGAACAAAACCTGCGCGATTGCGCGTAAAGTAGTCTTTGAGACTTTCGTGCCTTTTGGTGAGGAGAGCACGTGTTTGCCACGTATAGGATTTGTGCCTCAGTAGGGTGTAGCCGCTGGGAGCCTCCAGCACTCAGTGCACCAAATTTTGTGGCAGAGCTTCCTAATTTAGTATACCAAGCATATGGCAGAGCTTCCAGAACTCAATGCACCAAACACGTGGCGATAGCATCCGTACTTTGGTGTACCAAGCCCATTGCTATCGGTCAACATGCCCCAAGAGTAGTCGGTGAAGTGTAGCTCTGAAGGGTAATTCCCGTCGAGAGGCGTACACAAATAAGTAGTCAGCACATTCACCAACTATGCTGAAAATAAGCAGAGAAAAATAATTATTAAAAAAGTGACTTAGCTTGATTCATGGACGATTGTCGATGAAGCCGCAACCGTTGTTGATGAAGTCAACTAGTCAATGTTAGTTTCGACTAGTTGTCGACGGCATGAGGCCCGCCCACAACTAGTTTTCTAGTCGAGACGAGTAGTGGAAGTAGTCATTAGTGAGCTGGCGTAGACGTCTTGCTCTAGCAGAAGTAGTCGATCACATCATCAGAGATTTGTTGGTGTTGCCACAGAAACTGTAGTCCTTCTAGTAGCTTTTTTGTATGCGCATAGCTGAATACACCATTGATTTCCATCGCCACAGGGAACAGCTGTAGCTGTTTCTTTATTTTGATGCTTGGCGTGCTTTCCCATCTCCAATTAACAAAGCTGGTCTCCGCTTCAGACTCAACTAAGGAAATTGATTCCCTGTAGGATTCCATCTTGACGCCATCCAATTCTATTCCATCTCGATCTTGATGCTTGAAGACGATCAGCGGCAGGTGAATTGCTCCACTCTACACTCCATTTCAAATTCCAATTCGACGAGAACATATGCTAGCTCGGAATTAGCCAGTTCGATGACTTTGCCTCGGACTCCAATGCAATTGCACACCGAGTTGTCGATTGGATGGGAGAACAACATTCTTGTCTTGTAGATAGATTGATCTTGATGAGGTCCTTCAAGCTCGCCCGATGATTCTACGATCACCCCTACCTGGCGCCAGATGTCAGTGCTTTATACCCGGTAACCTACCGAGGGGTATCCCAAGGTAGTAGATTGGTCGGTGGAGGATCGTCGGACCTGGAACTTGATGGTAAAAGCCAGGATACAAGACACATATTTATAAAGGTTCGGGCTGCTAGAGTAGCGTAATACCCTACGTCCTATTTGAGGTGTTGTATATTGCGCCCTGTGCTTGGGTGTTATTTGGTATTGAGGATTTGGTCCTCTGTTGTGTTTCTATGATGTCTTCGTCTACCGATCTACGGACCCTTGCCCTCCTTTATATACTCCAAAGGCCAGGATTACTAGTCGGTTACAAGGTAGGAGTCCTAGTAGGATTACAGGGTATGAGTCCTAGTAGGATTATAGAGGAATCCTAGTAGGAGTCCGTCTTCTTCCTTCCTTGCGGTACTGGGGATCTATCCCCGACAGGCCGGGATCCTTGCGACGTTGTGTTCATCTTGTGAGTAAGTTGTCTTCGCTGCTGCTGCCCGATCTGTCGGTGTTTTATACCCGGCAACCACTGAGGGGTATCCCGAGGTAGTATATTATTTGGTGGGGGATCATCAGACGTGGAACTCGAAGGTAAAACTAATGACACACACAGATTTATACAGGTTCGGGCTGCCAGAGTAGCATAATACCCAACGTCCTATTTGGGGTCTTGTATATTGCGCCCTGCGCTTGGGTGTTGTTAGGTGTTGAGGATTTGATCCTCTGTTGTGGTTCTATGAGGTCTTGACCTACCGATCTAGGGACCCCTGCTCTCCTTTATATACTCCAGGGGGTGGGATTACTAGTCGGTTACAAGGTAGGAGTCCTAATAGGATTACATGGTATGACTCCTAGTAGGATTACAGAGGAATCCTAGTTGGAGTACGTCTTCTTCCTTCCTTGCGGGTACTGGGGATCTATCCACGACAAGCCCCCGAGCGCTTCGTAGTCGAGTGCAGCAATCCTCGAGTACTTTTCAGATCCTCACCGAGTAGTTCTGGTGCTCGTCAAGTACTTTGTCTGGCTGAATCTTCAAAGTGCTTCAATGATGTCACGAGGGTACGATGTGCTCAAGCCCTTAATCGTCTTGATTTTGTAATCTTCTTCTTTGGAATGTGATATGGAGGGCGGCGAAAGTTGCACTCCATATGGAGTAGCCCCGAGCCTTAGGTTGAATCGAAGAATCAGGCTGAGGATCAATAAAATCTTGAATTTTCTTCTTTTGTCTTGAAAAAATCAACTGTTGGGTGTAGGTTATCAGCCCCTGAGCCTTGGAATTATTAAATAATTAATCCGAGGGTCTTTAGTCTTCACGCAAGTCATCATCTGAGTAGTTTTTTAGCATCCAGCCCCCGAGCTTTTAAGCTAGGTGAGCCGTAGGAGCCACGTCGAGTAATTATTTGGCGCTTAGCCCCCGAGCTTGGAAGCTAGCTTAGCCATTGGAAATATTCTAAGTAGTAATTGGTGCTTAACCCCCGAGCTTGGGAGCTAGCGGAGCCACTGGAGGTACGCTGAGTGTCCTGGAAAGTCGTCGCTAAAGCTTGACCTGCATAAAAAGATGCATACATTATGTAGCATATTTATAGAATTTTGAAGATACTACTGACATTTCTTCAGTGATGGATGTAAATGTTGTGTGTCATGCTCTTGTTTCAGCTATATTTCTCCCGAGTAGTTAGACTGTTACATTTAGGCTCTCTACCCCTGTTTAGCCGTTGCCATTGCGTGTGAGATCTTTGTCTCATGTACGCGTATTGGCAATGCTCCTACGGAGATCTTTGTCAGGCATGACAGAAATCCAAGGCTTTCACGAATTATGGCATGTTCTGCTCGAGGAGATTAGTGATCGCTAAGAGAAAATATTTAAAATAACTAGTTGGCATTGAGATAAAAAGACTACACGATTGCACGCAAAGTAGTCATCGAGACTTTTCTGCCTTTTTAGTGAGGAGAGCGCGTGTTGCCGCACATAGGATTTGTGCCTCCTTAGGTTGTTGCCGCTGCGAGCCTCCAGCACTCGTGCACCAAACCTGTGGCCGTAGCCTCCAACATTTGATGTACCAAGCGTGTTGGCGGAGCTTTTGGAACTCAGTGCACAAAACCCGTGGCTATAGCCTCCGTAATTTGGTGTGCCAATCCCATGGATGTCGGTTAACATGCCCCAGGAATAATTGGCAAAGTATAGCTTTGTAGGGTAATTATCGTCGAGAGGTGTACACAAAAAAGTACTCAGCGTGTTGATCTGCATGTAGATAACAAGCCGAAAAAATTATATAAAATAGGTAAAAAAGTGACTTATCTTGATTCATGGACGATTATTGACGAAGTTGTGGCGGTCGTCGTGCAGCTGCGACGGTTGTTGATGAAGCCGACTAGTCAGAGTCGATTCCGACTATTTGTTGATCATGTGGAACCCACCCTCGACTAGTTTGTAGTCGAGACAAGAAGTTTTAGGTAGTCGCTATTGTGTTGCCGAGCGTTCTGGTGAAGCCAGCACTGTCATGCATATTGAAGTCCCACGTGCATTTCTTGAGTACGTGTAGCAAAGTGGAACGGATCTCCTGGTGGCTTTCCTGGTACGTGTACTGAAACTCCAAAAAGTAGCCTTGCACGGAGAGTACTCGAGCTGATAGTTTCCTCGATCCACGCACGAGCTGTAGATGGAATATTGATTGGCCTTTTATTGCTTCAGTATAGGATTTGGCAATTGGAGGCAATTAGCTTAAGGTGCATCGTCGGTGACTTCGACTCGGAGATGGAAAAATAATTTCATTGGTATTTTTCCTTCTCACGGGTGTGGAGCAGTAGTGGGTAATCAACCTTGAGCGACACACGGAGCCACGGAGGATGTTCAGCTATAGCAGTGCGACCAGTGCTGCAACTTTTTGCATGCAGACAAGCTGACAACCGATTGATCTCCCACAAGCTTCTTGTGTCCACTTCGAATTGGAACTCAGTAAGTTACTTCTCGTCAAGTAGATTGATTTTGAAGATGAGGTCCTTCAAGCTTGCCCGATGATCTCGACAATCACCCCTACCTGGCACGCCATATGTCGGTATTTTATACCCGGCAACCTACCGAGGAGTATCCCGAGGTAGTAGATTGGTTGGTGGGGGATCGTCGGATGTGGAACTCGAAGATAAAAGCGAGGACACAAGACACAGATTTATACAGGTTTGAGCTGGGTGTTGTTTGGTGTTGAGGATTTGGTCCTCTGTTGTGGTTCTATGAGGTCTTGGCCTACCGATTTAGGGACCCCAACCCTCCTTTACATACTCCAGGGGGTGGGATTAGTAGTTGGTTATAAGGTAGGAGTCCTAATAGAATTACATGGTATGAGTCCTAGTAGGATTATAGAGGATTCCTAGTAGGAGTCCGTCTTCTTCCTTCTTTGCGGGTACTTGGGATCTATACCTGACACGATCCGCTCGTTGGGGTGGTGAATCCCCAATGCTAACGCATGCCCTGTGGATCTCGTTGTGGTGGAGCCGTGGTGCCGCGCATGGCTAAGGCGCCTTTCCTGTGGTCGCGTGGATCTGCGGGCGGACGACTCTAGCTTAGGCTCTTGGCCACCTCCTCCAGCTATCCTGCACAGAACTGCAACCACCTCCCTTCTGGTTGCCTTCTAGCGCAGATCTGCTCCTTCAGAATCAGTCCTAGCTCTGGCTATTTGAGCTCCAAGTAAGAAAAACTATTGACTTCCCTTTTTCTTCTATCATTATCTGATTCCTATCAAATCATTCTGGGTGGCAAATCTTTCTTTGATCTATTAGCAATAGTTAGTCTCTCATCTTAAGTTTCAATCTATGGCTTAATAATTTTTTCTCTGTTATTTTGGAGTAGGTAATACAGTAATGAATCAAAATATAGCCTATTAAAGTCCACTATTGCCTGCTAAAGTTAGTGTCGTATGTAGTTGTTCAAAAAAAAGCTCATGTATGTTGCAATTCAAAATAGCAGTAGTTGTTCTTTTCTATCAAATCTTCCAAAAGCTCGAAGCTGAGCTCCATAGCTTTAACAAACAAATGTATAGTAGCTATCAAATCCTCCAAAAGCTTGAGACTGAGCTTCATAGCTTGAACAAATGTTAATAAATGTACTGTAAAAATGAGGATCTTTTCAATTGACAAGGAGATATTGTCATCTTTTGGCGCAAGAATATTGATAAATCAATCCTCTTTTAATAAGCATGCCAATAAGGATGTAAGTGTTATTTGTATTTCCGCACCACTTTGAGAAAAAGTTCCATTATTCTTGAAAAGTTAAGACATTTGTCATAACTAATTTTATCTTGAATAGGCCTCACCATTTCTGTTGGGGTAAGATGAAAAATTCCCTGACTGGATTAAAGTACAGAATTATTTTGTGCATTTGTTGTCAGGCCCAAGAGGATCCAATACAGCTTGGAATCCCTCTTTCTTTCATAAATACTTGGTACATGTGTGCCCAAACTTGAAGCCTCTATGAACTGTAGAAAAATTTTATGGAATGATACAAAATGTTCAAGATCATTTTTGTCTTTGGTGGACGATGATAGGGCCATTGTGGCTTCGGTTGAGCATTTGTTGCCGTGGAGTGCCTCAAGGATTGCTTTAGCATTCGTACAAACATGGTGCTCGAATGTAACCAACATGGATATTTGTCACATTATTTTAAACTGGCATTCTTGGTCCTTTACTCACTTGAATGAGCTATTGTTTCTTTTTTCTTGCAGAACATTTCACTATCAGTAAATGACCTGCTCGCAGGCTGCAGTTTTATGCACGGTGATGTTTATGATGGAGGCCTCTGTAGTATCTTTTATGCATTGTCCGAAATAACATAAGCTTCTATAGTATCTTTTATGCAATAATGAGTAACACATAAGAATTTTGCAAAGAGAACCTCTCATATTATTTTTAATAATCTAAGGCATGATTTATCATGATCTGCCACAGTATGAACTGTTGATTTTATTAAAAAAAATTTTGTAACACACCATTCGTCGAATTTTATTGACTTCTATGGGGACAACAGTCTTAGCCCTTTGTTTCTAATGGTAGGTTTCACAGGTTCACTTTGATGCCTGCCATTATGGATTTTATTTCTTGATCTTAGCTACAGCCACTAAAAAATAGTGTAGTTAGATAAAAATGATTCCCTTATTTGTTTCACCTTCTCATGGCCTTATTATGAATTCATCTGTTCTTGGCTATATGTATTCCCAACAAATATAGCTAGCTGAAAAAATTACGTTTGTGTTGCCTTTGGATGTTTGATGAAATGCAGGGTCTTGGATTGCTAGCGTGCTGTTGAAGAAAGCCAGGCAACCTTCTTGAGTGTTCTTCATCATGCAAGAAGAAGATATTTACCATGGAATAGTCTAGACTTGGTAATAAAATAAATTAGTAAATGTTGTAATATCTAGGAAGTCTCTAGAAAGGGGGCACTTGTCTCAACCTCGTGATCCCCCTTGGCCTATAAATAGAACCCCCCTCCCTTGCCACGCCATTAAAAACCATGGGCATCGTAGATGAGTGGAGCATGGTAGTAGTAAAGGGTGAGTGCTAGGCTAGCCACTAAATAGAGGATGTTGTACACTCTTGTATAATATTGTTGTGTTGTAATAAAGTTCTGTTCTTGTAAGTGTTAGTCTCTCAGTTGGGCCATATAGTTTTTGAGTACTTAGTGCATAAGTTGTGATCCATTCAAAGTTGGCTCTGTCACCCGGGATCACAAGGGTCTGGAGTTAATCGTAGGTTGGCTTTGCCACCCGGAAGTCAACTTCATCTGCTAGTAGGCTCTACCACCCAGAAGTGAGAAGGCGGCCTTGCTGACAAAAGGACTCATCGCACTAAGTAACTAGAAATTAAAATGGTTGACCGACTCTAGAGTGATTTGGTGTCCTAGGTGTAGGTCCTCAGCTTAGTGGGTATTGTCGGTGTTTAAACATGGTAACCTACCGAGGGGGTTGCCTGAGGTAGTGTTTAGTGTGTGGGGCTCGCTGAGATCAGGAACTCGAAGGTGAACTCGAACACACAATTTTGACAGGTTCGTGCCGCTAGATTGCGTAATACCCTACATCCTGTGTGTTGATTGTATTGAATTGCTTTGTAGGGGGTCCTTACCTCGCTTTATATTGCTGGGGCAGGGTTACAGGTTGGTTGTTTATAAGAATACTAGTCGAATTCGAATAGTGAGTCATACTCTAATTGCTACGAGTAGTTTCCTAATCCTCGACTAGTTCTTATCTTGCCACATAGACCATGCCATTCTGCATCGTAGTCTCCACGCCTGACATATCTTGGTGTACAGCCCTGTATCTAGGACAGCCCAAACCTTTTGGTGGGCCCATAGATGTATGTACGATAAGCTCCCGAGTACTTTTTAGTCAAATGCAGCAGTTTCGAGTACTTTTGTAGGCTTTTCCGACTAGTTTTGGTGCTCTTCGAGTACTCCATCGGGTTGAGTCTTCAAATGTACTCGAGCACTACCATGCAGCTAGAATGTGCTCAGACCTCATTTAACTTGGTCTTAAATCTTCAATCTTGAATTTTATATGGAAGTACGATGAAAGGTTCACTCCATATGGAGTAGCCCCTGAGCCTTAGGCTGAATCGAAGAATCAGACGAAGGGTCAATCTGTAATTTTGCATCTCTTCTTTCCTTAAACCCAAAGAAAAACTTTTTAGCTAATGGGCATGTGGCATACAGCCCCCGAGCCGCAACACGACTAGTTTGGGTATAAGTGTCAACCACTAGTCAACGTGACCGTTCACCAACAATAACCTTACTCTTCCGAAAATAATGAAAACTGTCAACCAGGTGCAAATTCTTTGGGCCTTTAAAAATAGAATATTCCCATTAATCTTGCTGTTGTTTACTGCACTGCGGTTATAAATAACGGAGGAAAACATCCCCTCCGTTTCACATGTGCCATCTGCTCTTTCAACTTCTGCACTGTAGCCCTAGCGCTGCCGCTGCCCGATCCGCGCCATCGTCCCCCACCACTTAGCCCCCGAGTGCATGCGAAAGAAGACCCTCGTGGCAACAAGGATGGGGAAGAAGGTGACTTCAAGCAAGGAGGCGAAAGGCGGGAAAAAGAAGGCAGAGAAGAAGAAAGATATCCAACTGCTGGCTCCCAAATATGGCAAGACTGACCAGATGGCCCCGCCATTGCCCACGTATGCTTGGAAGAAATTCGTACTGAAGGAAGAGGACATCAACGCACTGGTAACAGCACACCTTCTTTAGGATAAGGATGTCATCAACTGGAGGTGTGCATTTGGCAACCCTTGGCTGCTGGAGACGTACGTCGATGAGATGGTAATCTTCTCCCACTTCATTGAGCGAGGATTAGCTTTGCTAGCCTCCGATTTCTTTTGTGACCTCCTCGACTACTACAAAATAGAGTTGGTGCACCTCAACCCCAATAGCATCTTGCATGCATCCATTCTTGTTCATCTGTGCGAAGCCTTCCTGGGGATCCAGCCACATTTCTAGTTGTTCCTCAAATTTTTCCGAGTCAAGCCCCCGCCTAAGCGAGAGCATACTAAAGTAGTTGGAGGGATTAGGATCCAGATGAGGGAGAAGGTCAAGGGCCTATATTTGGACTACAAGTTAATTGACTCGCACTCTGGTTGTAAAGAAAGGGGGTGCTACATCGGCAACCACGAGCCCAAGCTCCCAAAGCTGATAGGCCACCGCCCGACTTGGCATAACAAGTGGCTGGATAAGCCTTCACACGAGGACTGCTTGCAGCTATGCGAGCTCTTGGATAGAATCTCCAGGCTCAAACAACAAGGGCTAACAGGAGTTGGGGTGACCTTCAGTTTCATGAAGAGGCGGATTCAACCCCTGCAGCTCTGGTGCACATGGGGCTACGACTACTCGGGCCCCAATGATCCATCTAGGATGTCACCAAAGGAGCTCAGTCTTGATGAAGTCATGGCGTGGTTGCGGCACCTTTTCAAGAATGCAAGGAAGATCCCAACAATTGTGCGGGAGTTCTGCGCCGCCAACTCGCCAACAAGTGTATGTTCTCGTGGCCGTAGCCCTTGAGTACCGATTTTGGTAATTTTTGATGTACTAACTTGTCTGCCAATAGAGGAAGATGTACACGTGTACTGCTCCGTCCCTCCTTCTCCCAGATTAGATGATTCTGAAGCTGTGCTGCGTGTACATATGGCTACGAGCGTACAAAGCGAAGTCGAGGAGGAGGAGGAGGAGGAGTTGGACGAAATCGAGTCCTTCAGCAGCTCCGACTCTGAAGCTGATGAGGAGTTTGTGCTCAAGGCCTAACCATCTTACAAGGCTGGGTCTTCCTTTGGGTCTTCCAACCGTGTGGCGGAGGATGATCTTGAGGCTGGACTGACGTCGCTGCCAAAGAAGAAACGCACCGTTGCTGTTAAGCGTGCGGTGAAGAAGCCTCTCACCACCGAGGATGTGCCTCCACCGGTAATCACCTTCGAAGGACAAGATCCTGAGGATCAAGTGCTAGTAAGTGAATTCCTTACCACCATGTCTACTCAATACGGCATTGGTGGGTTGCAGGTAGTCGGGGAGGTGACTGAGGCGGAGAGGATGACTACCGAAGCCGTGCAACAGCAGCTACCAGCAATTGAGGAGGTCATCGAAATTGAAGACGACGACAAACCCCTCATTGATAGGGACAACCCCATCAGTGCACAAACTACCTGAGAGGTGGAGATGGCAACGAAGACTGGCGAGGATTGCACTGCAATCCAACAAGCCGCGCTGAAGAAACCGTCACCAATCATTAAGCCTATGCGCCTGTCGGGGGAGACCTCTTTGATAGTGAAGAGGTTCTCAAAGTAAGTACTGGTACCCTGTTTGAGTACCAATTTTAGCTAGATATTTGACTTGTAGTATGTCTTTTGACAACTTGTTTTTGTAGGAAATCATCTAGCATGCAGATTGGAGGCCCACGCCTGAAGCCTACGACCGATGGCAGTAGCCACTCGGCCCAAGACCTTGTCCCAACACCCACAAATCTGCCGCTGGAAGATCAACCACCTCCGGCAATGAACCTAGGTGTTGTATCCCTTGTTGCTGCATTAATGCAAGAGGTAATTTCTTCACTAAGTGATGCTTTAGTGCCAGCCCCCGAGCTACTAGTAGCCGAGGCCATAGCGATGACTAACTCCGGTGTCATGGCTACTCTTGAGGTAGGGACAAAAGTCGTGGTTGCCACTACCTTTGGCATCGTGGCTACCCTTGTAGCCCCCGAGCCAGAAGTGGAGGCTAAAGCTGCCGGGGTGCTGGAAGTGTTGGCCTCCATCCCGCCATCCAAGCCGGGTCCGTGAAGGAGTCGTGCCCTGGTTCTGCTTGGTGCAATGAACGCCGAAGAGCACGAGGAACCATGGATCGCTGAAGGAGTGAACCTTGAGGACATTCAACTGATCTCCGACCCGCTGCTCACCAAGGATATGGAGGTCACGATGATGGAGATGTACCGGCGCGAAGGCCAATATGCAGTGGTAAGTTTCCTCCTGCTTCATCCATGACTTGAGATTAGTACTCGAACCTTGACATGAGTACTTGCTCTGTTTTCTAGGATATAATCAAGCGCTCCCACCGGAAGTCTAAGATGCTCTAGGGCTATGGAGACACAATAATGTGAGCTCAGGCACTCGAGCAAGAACTTGCCAAGGAGTAGGACTACTCGTCCCGACTGCTGATGAAGTGTACGGTCAAGCCGCTGAGTACCAGAACACTGTACAACAGTTTGAGGAGGAGAAATACCGCCTCCGGAAGCGCAATAAATCTTTGAAGCATCAACTGAAAGGTAATTTGCTTTCCCTCATTAGTCTTCCAGTACTGATTTTGCTTGGTAATGTTGAATTCCCTTTGTGTTGTTCTTGTAGCACTCGAGAAGACAAAGGGAGATCTCCAAGGCTGAGCCACTGATTGGTAGAACTCCTACTATAGGGTGTCGGACCAGCACGACAAATTGTCTGCACTATACAAGAACTTGGAGCATCACCTGGAGAAGGAGAGGTAGATGTGTGTAGACGGAGAAGTCGACTTGGTGAACGCCATGAAGACCCCCCAGGAGCATGAGGCTAAGATGGAGGCCACAAAGCTTGCTCTAAAGGAGCCGACTGAAGCGGTTCAGCCCATTGGAGACATGGTGGAGCTGCCAGCCGAAGGCGTGAAGCCCTGCTCTCTATCGGAGGTTCTCAAGGAGGTGTCTGCAAGGAGGTGGCTCCTATTGCGAAGGAAGTAACTAGTTAGTTAGACCTTGAGTAGTCTTATGTAAAAAGTGAACATCAGTTCATTGTAATATAAACATGATATGAATGAAATGTAAATTATTTGAGATCTTGTTGCAATTTTTATTGATGTTGACTTATTTTTTTTAGCGCATATCACAAACTACTCTGATAACTGCTCGTATGGTAGTCGTGAGTGTCTGCGCACAAGGATACTCTTATGAACCTCCTTAGATACACGGTGTAGGGTACTTTTAGCATGTGACTCCTTTCTGCGGGGTGCGAGTACTCAAGCCATCTGAGTAGTCATATTTCTTAGACAAGTAGACTTTTCAGGATTTCTTTGATTGGAGCCTACCTTTGCAACCTCTCTGAGTTGTTCAGATGCTGTGCTTTCGAAAGCCTGAAACTACAGACTTGTTATTATAAGCTGCGACTAGAAAGACTTGTCTGGATAAGGAAAGTTCGGGTAATCTAAATAACTCCGAACTTGCTGACGGCTTCTTTTTTGAAAGACGTCGAGAGGACAGACTTGTCCAATGAGCTGAATAACTCATAAAATACTTTTGCCAACTTGCTTTTACAAGCCGTATGTGGGCAATTTTGTCCCAGAGGCTGAATAGCCTTGTACAGACTTGTGATTACAAGCTGCGAGTTGGATGATAGTACCCGGGGAGCTGAATAGCTCTACGAACTTGCTTTTGCAAGTTGCAATCAGGTAGAAATAGGTAGTCATTTTATGACAAAAAATAAATCTGCTTTATTAGATTATAATTATACAACTAAGGTCGATGGCCAATTTACATGAATATGTAAACTAAGGGTAGAATCAACAAAGTTGCTCGATGTTCTACGAGTTGTCAACTTCTTCGCTAGTGAGAGTTTGGAGCCTATACGAACTAGGTCCAGCGACCTTGGAGACGATGAAGGGCCCCTCCCATAGCGAATTTAGCTTGTGCAGACCTTTGGTGTCTTGGATACGCCTGAGGACCATATCGCCTATGCTGACCGAACGTTCTTTGACATTGTGGTCATGATAGCGGCGGATTCCTTCAAGGTACCTTGTTGACTGGACAAGTGCTGCACAGTGAGTTTCTTTGAGGCTGTCTAAGTCTAGAAGCCTTATTTCTTCAGCCGCGCATTCCTCGTATTGCTCGACTACTGGAGATTTCCATATAATGTCGGTAGGGAGGACAGCTTCTGATATGTAGACCGTGGTGAATACCTTGTAGGCTTGCATGGCTGTGTGCAAAGCCCCCAGATGACATTGGGTAGCTCTTTAAGCCACTTGCCACCTTTGGTGCTGCCAATGTCGTATAGTCTCTTCTTGAGAGTTTCCAGTATCATCCCGTTGGCGCGCTCAACCTGGCGTTGGCCCGCGGATGAGCGACAAAGACGTACCGGATGTCAATCCTGCTATTCTCGCAGTACTCCCAAAACTCGTGATTGTTGAAATTCGAGCCCAGGTCAGTGGTAATGCGATTGGGGAAGCTGTAGCAATAGATGATCTCATCAAGGAAGTCAAGTACTCTGTCTGCCTTCGGGTAGGTTGTTGGCTTCACCTCGATCCACTTAGTGAACTTGTCAATTGCCACAAGTACTCGGTTGAAGCCCCCCGCTGCCGTAGGAAGAGGGCCAATCATGTCTAGCCCCCAGCATGCAAAGGGTCAGGAGGGTGGTATGGTGATCAGCTTGTAGGCAGGGACGTGTTGCTGCTTGGTGAACAATTGATAACCTTGGCACCGACGGACTAGTTCTTCGATGTCTTTGAGAGTTGTAGGCCAATAGAATCCTACTCTAAAAGCTTTGCCCACGGTCATTCTTGATGATGCATGGTTGCCGCAGATGCCTTTGTAGATCTTCTCCAGTATGTCCTTGCCATCTTGCTGTGAGACGCACTTCATGAGTACTCCTGATGATGCGCCTCGTCTATAGAGCTTGTCCCCATCTAGAATGTAGTTCTTGCCACGTCATGAGACTTTCTCAACTTCTGTCTTGTCGGAAGGCAACTTGTGCTCCTTGATGTAGTCGATAAAGGGGCTTCTCCAATCTACATCGATCATCATAACATCTTGGTCTGGCGCATCGTTGCCTCGATCGGTGGTTTTTGATGGTGCCGGCTCCACTATGGATGGCTTGTGTAGTTCATGGACGAAAACCCAACTGGGACTTGGGCACGAGTACATCTAAGCTTGGACAAGACGTCTGCGGCTACGTTGTTGTCACGTATGGAACTCCAGACCAGAGAACTTGTTCTCTAGCTTACATACTTCAAGGCAGTAGGCATCCATGTTGTCATCGTATACCAACAATCGCTTGATTCCTAGTGAAACTGCCAGGCATAGCCCGTGCGGAAGCGCTTCTTATTCAACTTCATTGTTGGATACCTCCCAGAAGATTTGCAACCCATATTTGAGTTGCTCGCCTTTATGAGAGATAAAGAGTACTCCTGCACGGTGCCCTCGAGCTTGAGTGATCCATCGAAGTACATGACCCAATGCTTTGGGCATTCTGCCGATGTGGGTACTTGGTTTTCCCACCACTCTGCCATAAAATTGAGTAGTGCTTGTGACTTGATGGCGGTCCTTGGCTTGAATTCTAGGGACAAGGCTCCAAGTTTTACTACCCACTTGGAGATTCTTTCTGTTGCATCTCTATTGTGCAGGATGTCTCCCAAGGGGAAGTCTGTGATGACGAAGATGTTGTGTTCCTGTAAGTAGTGTTGTAGCTTCTGTGAGGTGAGTAGTATTGCGTCTAGCAACTTCTGTACTAGCGGGTACCTGGTTTTGCAGTTTGATAACACCTCGTTGATGAAATAGACGGGCCTCTGTACTTTGTATACATGGCCTGGTTCTGGCCTTTCGACCACAATCGCCGTGCTGACGACATTAGTAGCCGCATTGATGTAGAGAAGTAAGTCTTCATTGTGAGTAGGTTCTATGATGACCGGTGACTTTGATAAGAAATCCTTCAAGTTTTGAAGGTCTTGGTCTACCTCCTCGGTCCACTAGAATTTATCTTGCCGCTTGAGTAGTTTTAATAAAGGTAATCCTTGTTCTCCAAGTCTTGAGATGAATCAATTGAGGGCCACCATGCATCCCGTTAGCTTCTAGACGTCCTTGATGTGTGATGGAGCGTGCAAGTTGGGGATGGCAGCAATCTTTTCAGGGTTGGCCCCGATTCCTCGATGACTGATAATGAACCCGAGTAGTTTTCTGGAGGGTACACCTGTGGCGGAACCGCCCAACTTAAGCTAGCTTAAGTGCGCCTAATCACTGTTAGAACAGTAATTATCCAAAACGCACTTAAAACAGTGTAAGTCTGATAGTCCGTTGAGTGTCCCTAGGACTCCTCGAATCATCCACGACGTGTGTCATAGCCATACATCAGGATCACTTCCACAATGGGAAAGCATCAACAAATATTACAGTTTTACATACATATCGGAGATACGGATTATTACAAACCGTAGATTGAAATAAACTTAACAGTGCATGGTAGACCAGTACTAAGAGTTTTAAAACACAAGACCATTCTGAGGCAAATAATTAAACAACTAAGTTTTACTCTAGAGTATCATGAGACTCATACGATACTCTAGTTCTTCGGGACTTCTCCCTTAGTGGTCTCCTGCTGAGTTTCTGAAATAGCAACAAGGATCCCGTGAGTACGAGGGTACTCAGCAAGACTGACCCGACTAACCAATATAAATAACTAAAATAAAAGTCCAAGGAGTATGAAGCTTTTTAGTGTACTGGCTGACTCGACATTTTGCAAAAAAGCTTACTACTTGTGAAACCTTAATTTTATGATTTTAAACATACATAGTTCTTACCTAACCAGACTAGGTGAATAAAATCTTTTTGTCAATCAAGTAAAACTAAACATTATAGAACAATATTAAATCAGGAAAAACATTATATTCAACTTGATTAAACTATGATGCTTAAGCGATGATCAAGTGCATTCATAGCTGAGAATTGTGGCGATCCGGACCGATTTACATCCTGCAGGAGATACCTGACCACCAGCTATGTACAACTATCCGAGTTGCACATAACGACCTTTCGATTAGCCGTACCCAAAGATTGGGAATATGACTATCCGAACCTAGGGATGCACCCCCACATGGGACCCCACATTTGGCCTGATCTCCATGTCAGTTTTAGGCTACACCCCTGCCATTCTCCAGCACATCAAGCACAGGTACAAAATATTCCCGATTAGAGAGCCAACTTACCTACCGGGCTTTACTGGTCCCATACCCAGTAAGCAACTAGGTAAACTCGCTTGATCAAAGGTTAAGACAACGATCGAGCCTTAACAAAATTAACTTTAGTAGATAGAACTACCATCTCTAGCTTCTGTCCATATTTCCAAATTCCAGGCTATTTTCCTTGATTAACTTGCATGACCAATTTAACCTTAGAGTTGAGTAACCAAGTTACTTGAAGGTATCTAAGCATTGCTAAGGATAGGATAGTTACTAATTAGTTGAACAAGTGGCAAAGACATCTTGAAAGACAAGGTATGATTATGAACAAAAGTGGGTTGCAATCAACTCCTAGACTTAATGTGCACATAAGGAAATAACCAATAATTGGACTCATGAAGTAATTTCCGAAAGTAGATGGGTTTAGATGCATCGAGGCTTGCCTTGATCCACAAAATGGTTAGTGTCTTCAGATGAACCTGCCCCGCAAGGGATCAACTCGACAACCTTCTCAAACTTCGAAGGTTCTTTAGATAATTCCAAGAGTTCCACTGCTGGAGCTTTAGTGTCTACGATTTAGTACATGCAGGAGTTAGAGATGCAAACTTTTGAACACATGACTATACAACTTTCCTTCATGATAAAGTTGCAAGCCAACAAGTGACTATACAACCTGTCTTCATGACAAAGTTGCAAGCAAACACTAAACTACCCATAAAGATTAACCCACAATTTTAGTTTTCTTTACTAACCTAACTTAAGCCTTTTCTTTTATTTTAGAAAAGCATTATAAGTATTTTCTAATCTTAAAACTTAATTCCTATGGATTAATAATAATTTGTGAATAAGAAAGTATTATTCAAAATTTTATGCATTTAATAAAGGTTAAGTATTCACTTAAATACCTTAGATACAGTTACTAAATAAATACCTAATTTTTATTATCCTTTCCTAGGGTTTAAGAATTTTAATGCATACAGAAAAATAAAACAAACCTAATAAAATTGGTTTCACTAATTTCTGACAATTCTACAATTTCCAGTGAATTAAAACAAGGCTCCCCATGGCAACAAGGCTCCCTAAGGTTACGACTCGATGGCAACAAGCTCGCTCAGCAGCTTCGCCCCGCTAAGATGCCCAGCGCGCACCTAAAACAAGGCTCCCCATGGCCGGAGCTAAGGGCTCGCCTACGGTGGCCATGGTGGCGGCGAGCACACGGTGGCGGCGGTGTTCCGGCCAACCCAGCCACGCTCCAGGCCAACAAGCAATCTTACCACCAACTACAGCTCACGCACAACTCACCCCTAACCTCAGACAGCAACCACAGCCCCGGCAACACGGTGCTCCACGGTGGAGGGTCCTTACCAAAATAGAGGAGCAGCTGGACGCGAAGGAGATGATGGTGGAGTGGCGCGGTGGTGAGCAAGCTCGACAATGACTTGCAGCACGGGTGCAGGGTTTCAGGCGGAGGTTTGGGCGGAGGAAAACAGCTGGTTGTGGGCGGACGATGGTGGAAAGCGCCGGCGGCCAAGGCGTGGTGAAAACTGGTGGTGTCGGTAAAAGGTTGAGGATGAAGGCGGGAGTGGTACTTAAACAAAATTTTATCGCCTTCATGCTTGCCACCTCCTACCTGCTTGCCTGCTTGCTTAGGAGCTCGCTCCGGCTTGCGCGTGGCACAGCGGCACTGCACTGGCCGGCGAGCTGGAGCACAACTGTACCACACCAGTGGCACCCTGCTCTGTTCCCCCCCCCCTTCCTTCTTCCTTTCAAACAAGCGATTTCAGCTCCAAAATTCGTCAAAAACTCGATACAAACTTTCAAACCTCCTTTAAGCAAACATGTAGAGGATCTCAAATACTCCATGTGATAGTTTTACTCCATGTCAAAAAGAACGCAATAAGACCTTGAAATTTGAGCTCCAAAGTTCGGGCAGAATCGAGCTGTTTACTGAATCGTTCGATTCAGTTTCGTCAATCATCCCAATAGAGAAATTTACCCCTCTTTGGGCTCAATTTTAAATACTCAAACTCATTTCATTGGGTTCAACTTTCGCTTGTCTTTGTCTAGCAGGGAATAGAGATTCCATTTTTCACATGATCATCTACCCCTTACACACTAAAAATATGCTCCAAAGACTGCTAAGCAGCACTGCTCCTTAGGACTTAAACAAAATTTCGTCAACAGCATATAGTTCCAACTTTGGGCCTTCAGAAAAATTTGAATTCCAACTTGTCCTTGTCCAACAACATGCTCCAAGGATTCTTTGAACATCATAGTCCATTTGAGCTCAGAAACTTTTCAAGATCTATATGGAAAATTTTCCAAAAATGAATTTCAAACTTGCTTATTTAACACTGGTTACAGACTTAGGCTAATTCAGCCGTCAGGTTGAAGACTGCTTTACTTCCAAACTTTGGATTTCATTTAAAGTATGAATCCTTTGTCTTCTCTGGACAACAACACGTTCAAAATATTCTCCATAGATCCAAGCCACTTGTGTTCCAAAACATCTCCCAACTTCAAATAGAAATTCTTCAGAATTTAAGTTCAAAGTTGGCTACTTGTTTTCATTTCCAGACTTGTATGTTTTCGGATGATGAATAGTAACTCAATTCCTTTCATCTTGGACTATGCTTTGGAGGTATTTATGAATTGAATTTGACCTCAAACTTGATTCCTTTGACTTCTAAATATCTTCCAGGCTTGATTCCATATTTTCATCAAATTTTTCCAAATTTGAATTTTTGGTCAAATTTAACTCAAATTTGACTTTAGCCCATAAAATCTCCTTTTAATCCAAATTTCACCATTAGCATCTTAATACCCTTCTTAAGCTGCTATTAACATTGGGTGTTATAACACCGAACACACATTTTGTTGGGTTCAGTTTCCACCGGTATGCTCGCAAGCTTGCGAATGTTTCTTCCAGATCCGCAATTAGGTCATCGGGATTTTTGGTTGTTATGACCACGTCATCCACGTACGCCTCTACGTGGCAGTGTAGTTGGTTCTTGAAGAACTCCTAGCTAGCTCGTTGGTATGTGGCACATGCGTTCTTCAACCCAAAGGATATTGTGGTGTAACAGAAAGCTCCGAACGGGGTGATGAACGCAATCTTGATCTGGTCTTCTTCCTTGAGAGCTATCTACTGATACCTCGAGTAGCAATCATGGAAGCAGAGTAGAGCACATCCAGACGTTGATTTGATGACTTGATCAACCCTAGGGAGCCCAAAGGGATCCTTTGGACAATGCTTGTTGAGGTCCATGTAGTCAACACACATCCTTCACTCGTTGTTGTTCTTTTTTTGCAATAAGACGGGGTTGGCTAGCCACTCTGAATTATAGACTTCCTTTATGAAGCCAGCCGTGAGTAGTTTGGCCAACTCTTTTTTGATGGCTTCTCTTCTATCTTGGACGAATTGGCATAGTTGTTGTCGCTTGGGCGTAGCTTTGAGATCCACATTTAGTGAGTGCTCGATCAACTCCCTAGGCACCCCCAGCATATCAAATGGCTTCCATGCGGAGATGTCTCGGTTGGCCCGGAGGGAGCTAACGAACATGTCTTCCTATTTGGGATCCAGCCCTACACCAATCAGGGCTGTCTTGGAGCTATCGCCTGTCTCAAGGTCAATGGCTTTGATGTCAACTTCACCTGTCGGCTTGACCTTGGTTGCCCCCGACTTCTTCTCTGGGATCTCGAGTTTTGTTGGGGATAATTTCTTGGAGGCAGTGAAGACTTGCATCATCGAATTTGGCACCTGAGTAGTCGCTACCAATTCCACAGCTTCTGTGTCACAGTCGAATGATCTCTTCAAGTCTCCGCGCAGGGAGAGTACTCCCTTGGGTCCTGGCATCGTGAGTACTAGGTACACGTAATGCGGGATGGCCATGAACTTGGCCAGTGTTGGTCTTCCGAGGATGGCATGATACGATGTTTTGAAGTCAGCCACCTCGAACCGGATGTACTCGGTCCGGTAGTGATCCTTTGTCCCGAAGGTAACTGGCAAGACCACCTGACCAAGGGGTACGACCGCGTTACCCGGGACAATTTCATAGAATGGGGAGTTCGTTGGGGTGAGCATATCTATTATGTCGAGGCTCATCTTCCTAAAGGTTTTGGCGAAGAGCACGTTGAGGTCACTGCCGCCATCGATGAGGACCTTGGTGAGCCAAAAGCCTGTGACTATTAGATCTAGGATGAGAGGGTAGCACCCCGGCTCTGAGAAGCTAGTCCACTGATCCTTCCTTGAGAAGGTTATTGGCACCTCGGACCATTTGAGGAACGTAGGCGTTGCTGGTTCAATGGACATTATCTCCCGGAGAGCTAGTTTCTAAGACCGCTTCGTAGCAGTACCCGGTGTGCCACCGAATATGATGTTGACAGTGTTGGACGGGTTCTGGAATTCCCATTGCCATCCTCATCTTCATCTTCTTTGGCCTTGCCCTTATCCTTTGCTCCAGAAGGTTCCGGCAGATCTTTCATGACTCTGTGAAGGCTATAACAATCCATCACAGAGTGTTTGGAATGTGGGTGCCATGGGTACTGCTTTTTGAGGAGTTCCTTGAACAGAGTCCTTTCTTGATTTCCACCACTTTCCTTTGAGGACTAGGACATCGCCGCAACCGTATTGTTTAGCTTCCCCTTGCAGTTTTGACCACCCGAGTACTTGCCTCGATTGTCGTTGGAGCGATCGTTGCGATTCTTGCCGTTACTTTGGCCGGTTCTATGGTTGTTGTTGTTCTGGCTTCTATTACGACTAGATTCAAACCGCTCGATCTCCTTGTCTTCTTCATCTGCCTAGGCTTGTATCTTGGTCTTGAGAGACTTGATATCCTCCGGGCGTCTTCTGCCAAAGTCTTGGAACATCCATCGGTCATAAAGATTGTTTTGGATGCACTCTATGGCGTCCCACTCCGTGATGTCCACGATAGTGGCATTCTTGTTGAAGAAACGGTGTAGATAACTATGTAGGATCTCACCTTGTTGCTATTTGATTTGCGACAAGTTGATATTGTTTCCAGGACGTTGCATTGCCCCTGCGAAGTTGTTTGTGAACACCACCTTTAGTTGACTCCACGTATCAATGGAGTTCCCTTCTAGAGATTTGAGCCACGTGAGTGGCCCTGCCTCCATGCAAATGGGGAAGTAGATGACTTTGTTGTCATCATTTCCTCCCGCTGCTTAAACTGACAACGAGTAGCACCTCAACCATTGGACTGGGTCTTGCTTGCCATCGTACTTGGTAATACCCGAAGGTTTGAATTTGTCAGGTAGAACCATCTTGCGTACTCATTTTGAGAAGGTGGGAAACCCGTCAGAATCCTCTCCCGAGTAGTAACTTCCTGCTCATGTTCACGGCGATGCCCTTCGATGATATCACGAGTGTCACGATTTTTTTTTGATCTTCTGACGGAGGTCACGAGGTTGCCTAGGCTCTGGATTGGGCCCATGGTGGCCACGACCTCCCGAGGGTCCTGTTCGACTACCTTCTACCCTGTGCTGACTTGGTCTGGGGTTCTCGATTCTAGGAACTTCATTTTGACTTGGTCTGGCACCCTCATTGCGGCTTGGTCTAGCACTACTGTTGTGATGGGAAGAAGTGCGTCAAACTGAGCTGATCAGGCTCTATCGATCGAGTTGTTTGTACGCATGCTCTGCCAATAGAGCCAGTTGCCTGGTGTACTTGGTTTGTGGCATTACCCGAGTAATTAGGTCAATGGATGCGATGGTGGCGAGAGGGGTACGGTGTTGACGCGATTGAACTGCTTCAAACGCGTCATCTAAATTCATAATGGGTAGGTCAGATGCAAGGCAGCGGTGATACTCTACCCTTGTAGCATTTCTTGCTCGCCGTCTAGTTCTCTGAGCTTCTGTTTCTTCTGCTTCTACATTCGCGTTGAGCTCATCCTGTGAGACATCATTTGGGTGACGTTCGCGATGTGGATTCTAATCTGGTGGTTCTTCGCGATCATCATCTTGAGCAGCAACGATGGCGAGTAGTTCTCGCTCCAAAGAAAAACAATTCGAGCTCGTGTGGCACAACCACCCAAATTAAACCGGCTTGAGTGTGCTAACCATCATCTCAGTGGTTAATTCGGTCACACACACTTAAAATGGTGTAATACGACAGTCCATCGGGTCAAGCCCGATTCAATCACTAAATATCTCGATTGAAACAACATGCAATAAATCCCACACGAAGGTGAGCGCAGATGGTACAACATGGTATTTCAGGTTACAAACATAGAGTTCATAATTAATTTACAAACTGAGTTCGAATTCATAAAAGATTACAAGCCAGAGTTCTTAAATAAAATACAGCAGAAGTCTAAAAGATAAAGCATGAATAAAGATACAAGACGACATGATCATCCCACCAACATGTCATCCAACACGAGACCACCTCAAGGCGAGGGCAGAGACCACTCAACTGACCACCCTTCAGGTAAAGGACGGCCATCCCAAGGTTGATCGGCAACCAACTCTATCATTTCTTCACTAAGAATTGAAAGTAAACAACAAAGCAATGCTGAGTATACTAATACTCAGCAAGACTTACCCAACTATGGTATATACTTAGCCGACTCCTAGTATGAAAGACTTTTGGCTGAGGGATTTGTTTTGCCAAAAAGCGACTAAGAGTGGATCCGTACTTTCAAATTTTAACATCCAAATTAAATTTGAGCTAACCATTCTAAGTGAGCAGCATTTTCAAAACTTTTTAGTGTGGAAAAAAAACAATTGACTAGACAACAACATCAACATCATTTCATATTTCCTTTCATTCCACTTCTTACTACGATGTGATGTAGTGATCAAGGTTCTCTAACCGAGAGTGGCGGCGAATCGATTCGATTTATAACCTTGCAAGGTGGACCTATACACATGGCATATGCATGCTCCGTCGAGTCGGATATGGCAAACGGTTCCATTAAAGAGCGATGGCAATTGCGAACTCCTGTGACCCTTTAGTGTTAATCCCCACCGGTACCTTCCCGGGCCAGCCATGAGTTACTGACTAGCACACGAATAGGAAACATGACCAACTCAATCTACAAACGCGCCATAAGGTACTAGGTTTTATTAGTTTCAACTACCTCTTACTTCCAGCATGTGTATAGTACAGTTCAAACTCGATCAGCAGGGCCACAACAAATGGACCTTAATTGACACAAGCGAAGCGCAACCAACAACACTAAGTTCAACTTCATTTCTATCTCTGCCTGGTCTCTGACTTTTCTTTCATCAGTGATTTATTCTCAAAAAAACTTGCCAAAGATATCGAGAGGTCCTATGTCTTGCGAGCGACAGGCAATCACTCGACTTCTATTGTTCTTAATTAAGCAGGGGACTTCTATCGACCTACACATACTAGTATTTGAACTTGGGAGTCCTAGGGATCATGCAACTAAGGTTTCATTCAACTCCTAGGAACTTAATGCATAACGTAAACACTTATTTAAGATAATTGCATAGTTTTGAAATTAGGGGTTATGCTTCGGGGCTTGCCTTCCAAACTAGCCTTGGACTCTTCTGAACTTTGGTTCAGGTCTTGGGATGCTTCAACTGGAGAGGTTGCACGCTGCTCACACTCAGACATGACGATAAATTCATACAGACCGTCGACTAGCGGGTTATCACATGGAAATGAATATGTATGAGTTGATTGAAAGGTGATGACACATGCATGAAGTCAAGTTTAGAGAGTGCAGCAACTCAATCATACAAGATTATGAGTTCTAGTAGAGCATAAAAACATATTCTCTGTACACAAGAGATATCCTTAGGGCTAAAACTATAGCAATAACATACTAGAGGTCAATAAATGGCATATACAAGCAACCAGAGAGATTCTGCTAGCAAAATTTACAGGGATGATCATGCTACTGATAAAGAGCATAACAACAATTTATTAGCCCAGAATTCCAACAGCAAGTATTTTTAATAACTTAAACTAGTTTATCGCAAGAATAATTATTGAGGACGCATTCTCGGTTATATGAACATTAAACACTAACAAGAGCTTTCTCACCACACCTAAAGTTTTATGTAAAAATTTGAGAATGATAGGATTAACACAGAAATTACTAAAAATCAAACATGGTGACATGGCAGATTATAAAGAATACATTATAACTAGAGTTATGTCAATGATTTGGTGCTAAAAACCTCTCAGAATAGTTTTCATCACTAATCCATACTACTGAGAATTCAACAAGATTTTATGAACAACATAGCTATGCCTTCCAAATAAAAGGAGATTAAGCAACATGCATTTTATTCAATAATGGAAACATATGGTGCACCTCAACAAGTAATTTTTCCTAGGTAAACAGTTCATAAGAAACCAAAACAAATTTATTTTTCACTTTTATCATTTTTCTACAATTTTCTATGGATTTCACAAGCTTCAACCCTTTTAAACAAAATTAAACCCGAAAGAAGAAAAATGGTTTTGCGAGAAGGCCCTCCGAAACAACTTTTTCTAATAGATTCGCCCTTCCTTTTACGAACCAGCCCCTGACTCTTACACTTGAGCCCCTTGACAAACTCCCACCTCACACTTAAACCTAAACTTTTCTACATAACCCCCCTGAACTTTCTATTCCTTTGCAACTCGACCCCTACCCTTCTTCTACATTGGGTTTGCCCGCGCGCACGCACGACGGTGATGACGACACGGCCACGCTGGCGCAAGGGCGGCACCTCCCACTCCGACGACTACTCCTTTGCCATCCCCATGGCCTGGCGCACCTCACTCTTCCCCCTCCTTTCTCCTTGAAGCTCTAACTCCAACCGCGCCCATGACAATGACGGCGAGCTCGGGAACGCGCGTGGAAACATGGTTGAGATGGAGGGTTGGTGAGAGCCTGAGGTCCAGGAGCTCACCTAGGTTTCGTTTTGAGGTTGGTGGGGCATGAGAAAGCCGGGAGGGTAGGGTTCGACGGTGGGGTGGAGATGGGTGGCCGGCGGCACAGGCGGCCACTAGAGTTTTAGTTCCCGGTGATTTGAGCCATGGCAGCGGGCAAGATGTGGTGGAGGATGGAGCTGGGGAGGCAATGCAGATGTGGGTGATGGTGATTTGAGAATGACGAGGCAGGGGTGGAGAATTTGGCCGGCGAAGGCGCCCTGCTCCGCTTGGCTCTGTTCGGTCTTTGTCTAGGTGGAGGAGGAAGAAGAAGAAAGGAGAATGTGAGGGAGAGGGAAAGTGAGGCCAGCCGGTGGGAAAGATGAAGTTGAGGGCATGATCGTTGGTCACCCTAGCAAGCAGTGCGGGCGCAGGCGCAGCAATGGTGAGCGCACGTGCAGCAGTGGCGGGGATGGAGTGAGCGGTGGCGTGGAGGGGCCGGTGGTGACGGGACGGCAGCGTATGGCTGTGCGCACAGGTTTTGACCATGTGCGGTTGACAGCACAGGCCGGGCAGTTGGGTGCAGGCGCGGCATGACGGCCACTAGAGCTCGCCCCTTCCATATGTGGCAGAGCAGAGGCATGGGAGGAGGGAGAAGATGAAGGTGACGAGTGGCCCGCACATTTTTCTTAAAATAACTTTCCCCCTTCAAAAGTGCAAGGTGCAGCTGGTCGAAAATCCCCCAAAAATACCCATTGGAAAGATAGAATCACAAAGAACACAAAGGAACTTGAACCAACTGCAAAGCTAAAAAGGATTGGCCAGAATTTGAAAAGTAAAATAGTTAAAATTGAAATTTCACTTAATTTTTATCACTAGCACGTCTCACCCAGAAATTAGGAAAAATTCTATATATTCATCATTTTTCATCAAGTATTTAAATAAAATAAAAGGAGGCATAATTACATAGCAAAAGTTTGAGCTGCTTCACAAAGTTCCATTTCATCAATAAATGACAATTTTAGGAGTTTAAACTAATGCAATGACATGATGCTCATGTTTATGCAGATGATTAAGTCTAATTACACTTTAAACACCTGGGGTGTTACAGCTGGACGTGATGATCTCTGTAGGGCCATCTTCTTCGTAGATAGGAGACAGTGGGGTACCCTCCTAGTAAGGGAGAGTATCGAGGTACACAACAAGGCATGGCTCGTCGTCCTTGGCGAGAGCAGATGGCTTAATGTCGGACCAATAGACGAATCTGCCTTGTGGAGTAGATGTGATATCAGGCCCTGCTGCGGACCTGATAGTGGGATTTCCTCATCTGGATTAGAGTAGTAATCGAGGTCCTCGATTGAATCCGAGTTGAATTGCAATCTGGATAGGGTGTCTTGGTAGGTAGCACCCACGTTTTGGAGTCCGAACGGAAGTCGACTTGTGGCGTGGACCAATTCACATGATGGCTTAAGCGCCAGCTCGTGGGAAGTAGTCCGACTGGTGAGAGAAGTTGAGTTTTTCTCGGAAAAGGTCAAAAATTTCGTTGAATTTTTCAACAAAATCCTCCAAAGCTTGGCGATGGAGGTTGATGTCGTAGTGCTTCTCCTCCGAGGCCGGCACGATATGGCGGTGGAAATTTCCAACGCCATTCGCGACGCAGACCCAAGCCTCATGGTGGGCCCATAGATGTACGGCTGACAGAGATAGCAACGAAGGCTGGCATGTATCGCATTGCGATCCAACAAGCCGCACCGAAGAAACCATCACCAACAATCAAGCCCATGCACTTGTCGGGCAACCCCTCTTTGAAAGTGAAAAGGTCCTCAAAATAAGTATTGGTACTCTATTCGAGTACTAATTGTAGCTAGATATTGACATGCAATATGTCTTATGACATTTTTTTAGGAAATCCTCTAGCGTGGAGCTTGGAGGTCTGAGCCCGAAGCTTGCGACAGATGGCGGTAGCCACTCGGTGCAAGATATCATCCTAGTGCCAACAAATCTGTTGCCAGAGGATCAGCCTGCGCCGGCAATAACTCTAGGTGATGTATCCCTTGTTACCACATTAATGCCAGATGTAATTTCCTTGCTAAATGATGCTTTAGTGCCAGCCCCCGAGCCACCAGTAGCCGAGGCCATAGCGGTGACTACCTTTGGTGTCGTGGCTACTCTTGTAGCCCCTGAGCCGGAGGTAGGGACCGAAGCTGCGGTGGCACTACTTCTAGCATTGTGGCTACCCTTGTAGCCCCCGAGCCAGAGGTAGAGGCTGAAGCTTCCAGAGTGCTAGAAGTGTTGGTCTTCATCCTGCCTTCCAACACGGGCCCATCATCCAGTTGTGCATTGGTTTTGCTTGGTGCAACGAACGCTGAAGAGCACGAGGAACCATGGATAGCTGCGGGCGTGAACCTTGAAGATATCCAACTCATCACCGACCCGCTGCTCACCACAGAGATGGAGGTCACTATGATGGAGATGTACCGCCGCGTAGGTGAATATGCCACGGTAAGATTCCTTCTACTTTGTGCAGAACTTGAAATTAGTACTTGTACTTTGACATGAGTACTTGCTCTGTTTTGCAGAATATAATCAAGCGCTCTCGTCAGAAGTTTGAGATGCTCCAGGGCTGTGAACACACAATAATGCGAGCTCAGGCACTCGAGCAAGAACTTGCCGAGGAGCAGGAGTACTCCTCTCGGCTGCTGATGAAGTACGACGGCCAAGCCGCCGAGTAATGGAACATTGTCCAGCAGTTTGTGGAGGAGAAGGACCGCCTTCGGAAGCGTAACAAGTCCCTGAAGCAATAGGTGAGAGGTAATTGATCTTCTTTGTTGGTTTTTGAGTACTGATTCCACTTAGTAATGTTGAATTCCCTTTGTGTTGTTCTTATACTGCTCGAGAAGATAAAGGAATATCTCCAAGGCCGAGCCACTAATTGGCAGAACTCCTACTACAGGGTGACGGACCAGCACGACAAATTGTTTGCACTATACGAAAACTTGGAGCATTACCTGGAGAAGGAGAGGATGATGCGCGCAGGCGGAGAGGTCAACTTGGTGAACACCATGAAGATCCTCAAGGAGTGCGAGCCTGAGCTGGAGGCCATAAAGCTTGCTCTAAAGGAGCTAACTGAAGCTGCTCAACCAATTGCCAACATGGTGGAGCCCCCAGCCAAAGGCATGGAGCCCCATCTTTTGTCGGAGTTACTCAAGGAAGTGCCTGCCAAGTTTACCGGCTACGTCCAAAAGATAGCCAAGTCGGTCTTCAAGCAGTTGTTAGCTTTTGTGAAGTCTTTTTACCCGCAGGCAGACCTATCTCCTATTGCGGAAGGGATCGCAAAAGACTGCTCTAACGAGCAGTTTCAGCAGTACCTGCAAGAGGTGGCTACTATCACAAAGGAAGTAGCTAGTCAATTAGACCTTGAGGAGTCTTATATAAAAAGTGAACATCAGTTCATTATATATAAACATGATATGAATGAAATGTAAATTATGTGAAATCTTATTGCAATTTTTATTACTATTGACTTGTTTTTTAGTGCATCTCATTAACTACCCTGATAACTGCTCGTACGGTAGTCGTGAGTGTCTGCGCACAAGACTACTCTTATGAACCTCCTTAGATACATGGTGTAGAGTACTTTTAGGATGCGACTCCTTTCTGCGGAGTGCAAGTACTCAAGCCATCTGCGTAGTCACACTTTTTAGATAAGTAGACTCTTCAGAATTTCTTCGATTGGAGCCTATCTTTGCAACCTCTATGGGTTGTTCAGATGCTTTGCTCTCGAAAGTCTAGAACTACAGACTTGTTATTACAAGCTACGGCTAGACAGACTTGTCTGGACGCCTTGTTTCTTCTGTGCGTCCCTTTCATACCGTTCGACTACTGGAGATTTCCATATGACGTCGATGGGAAGGACAGCTTCTAATCCATAGACAAGGAAGTAGGGTGAATACCCTATAGGCTTGCACGGCTGAGTACGAAGCCCCTAGAAGATATTGGGTAGTTCTTTGAGCCACTTGCCCCCTTTTATGTTTCCAATGCCGTGTAGTCTTTTCTCGAGAGCTTCCAGTAACATCCCATTGGTGCGCTAAACCTGGTCGTTGGCCCACGGATGAGGGATAGAGACATACCGGATGTCAATCCTGCTGTTCTTGCGCTATTCTCAGAACTCGTGGTTGTTGGAATTGGAGCCCAAGTTTATTATAATGCAACTGGGGAAGACATAGCGGTGGACAATATCTGTCTGCCTTAGGGAAGGTTACTGGCTTCACCTCGATCCACTTGGTAAACTTATCGATCACCACCAGTACTCAGTTGAATCCTCCAGGCGCCGTCGGTAGTGGGCTAATCATGTCTAGCTCCCAGCATGTAAAGGGTCAAGAGGGTGGTATGGTGATTAGTTTGTAGGCAAGGATGTGTTGTTGCTTGGCGAAGAATTGATACCCTTGGCATCGACAAACTAGTTCCTCAGCATCAGCGAGAGCTGTAGGCCAATAGAACCCTACTCTGAAAGCCTTGCCCATGATCGTTCGTGAGGATGCGTGATTGTTGTAGATGCCTTTATGAATTTCCTCCAGTATGTCCTTGCCATCTTGCCGTGAGACATACTTCATGAGTACTCCTGATGATGTGCATCTTCTATAGAGCTTGACTCCGACTAGAATATAGTTCTTGCCGCATCGTGAGACTTGCTCTGCTTCTATTTTGTCTGGAGGTAACTTGTGCTCCTTGATGTAGTCGATGAAGGGGTTCTCTAGTCTACGTCGAGCATCATGACCTCCTGGTCTGGTGCATCATGACCTCGATCGGTGGTTGTTGGTGGCGCTGGCTCTGTTATGGATGGCTTGTGTAGCTCATGAATGAAAACAATAGCTGGAACTTGAGCACAAGTAGATCCAAGCCTTGATAGGACGTCTGCGGCTACGTTGTTGTCGCGAGCCACGTGGTGGAACTCCACATCGGAAAACTTGTAGAGCAGCAAGTCTTCATTGGGGTTTGGCCCTGTGAGGACCGGTGGCTTTGATAAGAAATCTTTCAACTATTGCAGGGCTTGATTTTTCTCCTCAGTCCACTAGAATTTGTCTTCCCACTTAAGTAGCTTGAAAAAGGGTAGTCCCCGTTCTCCAAACCTTGAGATTAATCTGTTGAGGGCCACCATGCATCCGGTCAGCTTCTAGACGTCCTTGATGCACGATGGGGCGTGCATATTAGTGATCGTGCAGATCTTCTCAAGGTTAGCTTCAATCCCTCGGTGACTGATGATGAACCCGAGTAGTTTTTCGGAGGGTACGCCAAAAACGCACTTTGTTGGGTTTAGCTTCCACCGGAATTCTCGCAAGCTCGTGAAGGTTTCTTCCAAATCCACAATCAAGTCATCGGGATTTCTAGTCTTCACGACCACGTCATCCATGTATGCCTCTACGTTGCGGTGTAGCTGCTTCTTGAAGCATTCCTTGATTGCCCATTGATAGGTGGCGCCTATGTTCTTCAACCCAAAGGATATTGTAGTGTAACAGAAAGCTCCGTATGGGGTAATGAAAGCAGTCTTGATTTGGGCTTCTTCCTTGAGAGCTATCTAGCAATACCCCGAGTAGCAATCGACGAAGCAGAGTAGCGCGCATCCAGCTGTCAAGTCGATGACTTGATCAATCCTAACCCGAAGGGATCCTTTGGACAGTGCTTGTTGAGGTATGTGTAGTCGACGCACATCCTCCACTCATTGTTATTTTTCTTTTGTAACAGGAAGGGATTGGCCAACCACTCTGGATGATAGACTTCTTTTATAAAGCCTGTCGCGAGTATTTTGGCCAACTCCTTTTTGATTGCTTCTCTTCTGTCTTGGACGAAACGGTGTAATCATTGTCTTTTTGGTGTAGCATTTGGATCCACATTGAGTGAGTACTTGATCAACTCCCTCGGCACCTGTGGCACGTCTGATGGCTTCCAGGCGAAGATGTCTCAGTTAGCCAGGAGGAAGCTGACGAGCACATCTTCCTATTTAGGATCCAGCCCTGAGCCAATCAGGGTTGTCTTGGAGCTAGCACCAGTCTCAAGGTCAATGGCTTTGATGTCCACTTCGCTTGCCAGCTTGACCTTGGTTGCCCCCGACTTCTTTTCTGGGATCTCACGTTCTGACAGGGATAGTTTTTTGGAAGCAGTGAAGACTTGCATCATCGAATTTGGCACTTGAGTAGTCACTGCTAGCTCTACAGCTTCCGTGTCGCAGTTGTATGATCCCTTCAAGTCTTCGCGCAGGGAGAGTACTCCCTTGGGTCCCGGCATCTTGAGTACTAGGTACACGTAGTGCGGGGTGACCATGAATTTGATCAATGTTGGTCTTCCTAGGATAGTATGATAAAATTTTTCAAAGTCTACCACCTCGAACCGGATGTACTCTGTTCGGTAGTGTTCTTTGGTTCCAAAGGTAACTGGCAAAACCACCTTACCAAGGGGTACAGCCATGTTGCCTGGGACAATCCCATGGAATGGAGAGTTTGTCTGGGTGAGCATGTCAGTAATGTCGAGGCCCATCTTCCTCAATGTCTTGGCGAAGTGTACGTTGAGACCGCTACCGCCATCAATGAGTACTTTGGTGAGTTCGGAGCTAGCGACTACTGGGTCTAGGATGAGAGGATACCGTCCTGGATCTGAGAAACTAGTCCACTGGTCCTTCCTGGAGTAGGTGATTGGAACCTCAGACCACTTGAGGAACGTAGGTGTTGCTGGTTCAATGGACATGATTTCTCGGAGGGCTAGCTTCTAGGACCGCTTAGTAGCGGTACCCAGTGTGCTGCCAAAGATGATGTTGATGGTGTTTGAAGGATTCTAGAATTTTTCGTTGTCACCGTCGTCCTCGTATTCTTTGGCCTTGCCCTTGTCCTTGTTTCCAGAAGGTTCCAGCAGGTCTTTCATGACTCTGCATAGACTGTAGCAATCCATCGTAGAGTGCTTATGGTACAGGTACCATGGGCACTGCTTCTTCAGGAGCTCGCTAAATGGAGTCCTTTCTTGATTCCTTTCATGATTGAGACATTGCCGCGATAGCATTGTCTAGCTTCCTCTTGCGATTCCGACCTCCCGAGTAGTTATTTCGGTTATCATTGTTGGGGCCATCGTTACGGTTCTTGTCGTTCCGCTGGCCATTACTCTATTTGTTATTGTTCTGACCCTTGTTGCGACTAGACTCAAACCTCTCGATCTCCTTACCTTCTTTATCTTCCCATGCCTGTATCATGATCTTAAGAGATTTGATGTCTTCGGGGCATCTCCTGCCAAAATCCTAGAATATCCGGCGGTCATAAAGATTGTTCTGGAAGCAATCTAGGGCATCACGCTCCATAATGTCCATGACTGTGGTCTTCTTGTCAAAGAAATGACGTAGGTAACTTCGTAGGGTCTCGCCTTGTTGCTGTTTTACTTGAGACAAGTCGATCCTATTGCCAGGACGCTGCATTGCCCCTGCGAAGTTGTTGGTGAATGCCACCTTGAGATCCTTCCACATGTCGATGGAGTTCTCGTCTAATGACTCGAGCCACGTGAGTGGCGCTGCCTACATGCAGAGCGGGAAGTAGATAACCTTGGTGTTGTTGTTTTCTCCTACCGCCTGTACTGACAGTGAGTAGCACCGCAACCATTGGACTGGGTTCTGCTTGCCATCGTACTTGGTGATACCCAGAGGTTTGAATTTCTCGGGTAGAACTCTCCTCCTTACTCGTCTTGAGAAGGCGGGGAACCCGTCAGAATCCTCTCCTGGGTACACGGCTTCTTGCTCACGCTTGCGGTAGCGTCTATCAATGATTGTACGGGCGTTGCGGCTGATGTGGAGTTTACTACGGAGATCATGTACTGGTCATTCAAGCTCTGGGTTGGGCCCACGGTGGCCACGGCTTCCCAAGGGTCCCTCTCAACTACCCTCTACTCCGGCTTGGCTTGCTCTGGCACCTTCGGTCTGACTTGGTTTGGATGGAGTGCGTCTATGGCTACTGCCGTGCTAGGATGGGGTGTGTGGAACTGAATGTATTGGATTTTGCTGATCGAGTTATTTGTACGCCCGCTCTGCCAATTCTACCAATTGTCTAGTGTATTTATTTTGTGGCATTGCTCGGATAATCAGATCAATGGACGTGATAGTGGTGAGAGGAGTATGATGTTGACGCGACTGAACTACTTCAAGCGCATGATCTAAGTTCATGATTGGTAGGTCAACTGCAAGACGGCAGCGACGCTCTGCTCTTGCAACGTTTCTTGCTTGGCGTTAAGTTCTTTGAGCTTCAATTTTTTCTCCGACGACGTTTGCAGTGAACTCATCATGCAAGACATCATCTGGGTGGCGTTCATTTCGCGGATTCCTTTCTAGTTGCTCTTCCTCTTCACCTTCTTGTGCAACAATGAGGGCGAAGAGTTCCCGCTCCGGAAAATAGCTTCCTGAGCTTGACGTGATGATCTCTGTGGAGCCGTCTTCTTCGTAGATGGGCGATAGAGGAGTTCCCTCCTGGTATGGGAGGGTATCAAGGTAGGCGACAAGGCATGACTCGTCGTTCTTGGCGAGTGCAGGTGGCTTCATGTTAGGCCAGTAGACGAATCTGCCTCGTGGAGTTGATGTAATCACCAGGCCTTGTTGCGGACCTGATAATGGAGTCTCCTCGTCCGGGTCCGAGTAGTAGTCGAGGTCCTCCTGTCAAATCCATGTTGAATTGTGATCTGGATAGGGTAGCTTGGTAGATAGCACCCGTGTTTCGTAGCCTGAACAGGGATCGACTTGGGTCGTAGACTGATTTGCATGATGGCTTAAGCACCGACTTGTGAAAACCAGTCTGACTAGCAGGAGAAGTTGAGTTGTACTCGGACTCATCCCCCCAGCCTCTGACTAGGTCAGAAATTAAAAATTCATCGAATTTCTTGACGAGATCCTCCAGAGCTTGGCGTTGGAGGTTGATGGCGTGCTGCTTCTTCTTCAGGGCCGACGCAATGTGGCGCTGGAAGCTTCCAGCGCTGTCTGCGACCCAAACCTAGGAGCCGAAGACGAATGTCGCACCCGCTTCGAACGTGACGGTGAGCTTGATGATGACTTGGGTCATCGAGTTCTCGAGTGGATTCTCAGCGAGAGCTCCTACCTAGCGCACCAGCTGTCGGTGTTTAGACCCAACAACCTACCGAGACGGTGCTTGAGGTAGTGTTTAGTGCGTGGGGCTCGCCGAGATCAGGAACTCGAAGGTGAACTTGAACACATGATTTAGACAGGTCCGGGCTGCTAGATTGCGTAATACCCTACGTCCTGTGTGTTGGTGGTATTAGATTGCTTTGGAGGGGTTTCCTGCCTCACCTTATATTGCCGGGGGCAGGATTATAGGTCAGTTGTTTACAAGAATACTAGTCGGATTCAACTAGTGAGTCCTACTGTAATTGCTACGAGTAGTTTCCTAATCCTCGACTAGTTCCTTTCTTGCCACGTAGACCACGCTATCCTGCACCGTAGTCTTCACGTGTGACATGTCTCGGTGTACAGCCATGTATCTAGGACTGCCCAAACCTTCTGGTGGGCTCATAGATGTATGTACGACAGGTATTAGGTATTAGGACCACCTCAAATTCCAACACGTGCTCATCATGCTACCTGACATTTGCATCCATCCCCATGTTTTAGAGTGATCCAAGATGCATCCATGGCCTGGCCGTGCTCTTCTCCAGTACAATTCAGAGTGATCCAAGATGCATCCATGGCTATTTCTCCGATATGATTTTGTTGGCCTTCCCTAGAGGTGGAGGGCGTGCCCGTGAAGATTTGATTAGTTCCTAGTTGACCTCCTTCTCTCCTTTAGCTACAACAATTTAGAGCCGAATATTGCAGATTATATATGGGATAGAGTGCACATTGTCATGTGCTTCATCTTTTGTACATTAGATTGCTTTTTGAATTTTGCCCTTAAGTTTAGTTATGTAATACCGGTGCTCTTTCAATCTAAGGAATACTCCCTCCGTCCAAAATTACGGATCGTTTTAGGTTAGCACAGGTGTTTTAAATCTAAGGAATATAATGTTTGCTAGTCTGCCATAGCGTTAGCACGGGCATTGTAGTGGGAGGAAATGAGCACGCGGCTCTTTGCCTTTGTTGCATAGCTTTACAACCCAGAGAGGCCCAGAGGCACATGCAGCGGCCCGGTGAAGAAGAAGAGGCCGTTGGGCTTTACCACGACGAAGACGCCTTGGCAGCTGGAGCGGCACGTGCTGTTGGGCTCTACTAGACTACGGGCCGATCGACTAGTGTCTGTCTGTGTGTTCGCCAGCGGCCGGACGCATGGTGCTCCCACTCATTCAGTCTCCTCTTCCTTCTCCCCTGCGTCCAATCATCTAGCCCTGCCTGATTACCATGATGGGCCTATGGCAGGATATGATATGCTGGAGCGGAAATGAATGATACGCCGTAATGATTAGGGTAAGAAGTGTCCGCCCTGCCCCTGATCCCACGGATTAAAGGCACGGTCTTTGATCGACACGAGAGCTACTCCTAGGGCATGTTCGCTTCAGCTTATTCAACCGGCTTATCAGCCACTAAACAGTATTTTTCTCTTATAACAAATCAGCCGTTTCAGCTTTTCAGCCAGCTTATAAGCTGAAGCGAACAGACCGCTAGCTTCTCCCTCCATCCTAAATTACTATTCATTTTATCTTTTCTAGATATATATTATGTTTAGATACATAGCAAAAATTATATACCTAGAAAAGCTAAAATGAACAGTAATTTTGGGATGGAGAGAGTAGTAGGTAATCGAGTGGGCATGCCTCCATTTTGACCGGTTGGTTCGGTACATCAGTGGTCACTGGTCAGTCCCCCGGCAAGCCCGCGTCTGCGAAGATTTTGAGCGTGGGCAACCTTTTGGGATTGAGCGATCCCCTTGCGTGATGTATCATCACTGGTAGTACTGCCATAATCTAAGCTGGAGTAGAAACTAGAAAGTGAATTGCTCAACATTGAGCATCCTTTTGACAAATACCATCAACTAACAAAACAATTTTTTTTAAAATACACAATACAGAAACAGAAACTGACATGCATAGATGTGCACTCAACCCTTCCTTTTATGGGGTGTGCTTATTAGGTTCCTTAAATAATATGCGTAATATATGAGCTAGCAACTCAATGTTTACAAGAAACAAAATTTACATGCATGTATCATGCAGAGGTTCCGCTAGACAAGTGTGATTTTATTTTAATTTTTTTGGGGAAAGGAGACAAGCGTGAAATAAGGGAGGAAACCAAACATCTATATAGTGATGAAGTGAGGTTCAGGTCCCAACCCTAAAAATTATTCGATCGGATCCTAATGGCCCATGCTATGATTGTGACGTGGGCCATGTTTAGTACCCCACTACAAACAAATCACATAGGCTTTGGACAGTACGCTACAACATGTAGCCATTCCCCATCGTCTTAAACAAAAGGGCAGGCAGGCAGGGTAGGTCCAGGGTTTCTTTCCTAGCTAGTTTAAATCCCGCATCAAACCATTGCAGATTCTATGATCATAGTAGATAGGGGTGATAAACAAGGTGCAGCAGGCAGGAATATTCCACGGTTCCACCTAAGAAACACGTTGAGTGCTATCAAATTTCAGCTATAAGGTTACGCTTACTGTTCATGTTCGTATTCTAGCATATTTTAGAAACTATTTTCCCATTTATTTTGAATCCTTGCACTGAGCCATCTTTTTTCGCCTTCCACAGTCCTTTTTATTCCGTCTGAAATTCTGACAGCAGTGTGTATTTATTTTTTTAAAATAGTCTAATTTCGTCTGATGTAGACAACCAACTTCTCCTTCCATTTGAACTTACAATTCGTTTGGACAGGTCTTTCACCATCGGTTACTCTATTAATACATAACTTTTAAGCGTAAAATTGATGAAATATACTTACCTATAATTATGATTTCATATCACATAAATAAAATATTCTAAGTAACTGTCGGTTAAGGAATTATCCTAACGAAAACAAAATACCCTTATGAAAAAGCGGATGGAGTAATTTTGCCATCCTCTTCCAAGCAAAACAAATAGAAAACCTCTTTAACCCAAGAATATGCCCTTGCAGGATCTTCTAAAAGTAACAAGACAACAAAAGTCTCACCTAACTGACTCTGAGTCGTTTCAAAAAAAAAATCTGATGCATGTGGAAATCAAAACAATGTTGCTGGTATATTTTATAAAAAAAACCGCACGACTTCCGAATGCAGTGTAATCAAATTGGAACATAAAAAATACGCCATAGTATAGTGAGTGAAGTTTCAAATCGGCCCAGCGGTGGTTGGAAAACATAAACATATCTTGCGATTCTTGATGGCTGCTAGAGACAAAATCATGCAAAGCATTAAGAGAAGCAACGACTGGGAAGGGCTCACCGCACGGCCAACAGCAGACACCTCGCCATTGTTTGCTTGGAACCTTGCACAGTCCACAGCACAGTGACGTATGGAGTGTTTGGCAGTTTCTTCCTTTTCCCAACGAAAAATTTTAGTGCAAAAAATATTCGAATCCATATGAAATTAGATTATTTTATCTGGTACTGTGCTCTGCCCCTGGTGCCATCATGCTACTACTACGCGATTGCTACGACGAGACCACACCCTTCAAGTAGAATAATGGCCGCAATAAAACCTCGCTGCAGCCGCGCGTGGTCCACAATATTCTCCGGGAATTTTTAGTTTCTCGTGAAGCGCACCCTCTCCTCAACTACTGTAGATTCACGTTTACGGATTTACCCCCAGTTAAAAAAAAGATAAAACAAGAGGAAGAGGGAATAGGTTGAGCAGCAACTCTCTGTAAGTCCCTGACAAGCATAGATCAAAATACTCACAGTAGTTGTAAGGCCTCATCGTATTGTATACGGAGTATATGTTCCCATGATCTGATACGCAGTGACTTTCCGTCGAGGCCTCAAGGAGTACAGTAATATTTTACTACTTACTGAGAGCCATGGCCCATGGGCCTGTAAGTGCACAGGCAGTAAAATAACAAGGTACACTGCTAATTGCTGCGTCAGAAGAAGGCACCTGTTACAGTGCTGAAAACCTGAAACCTGTGGACTACAAAAAATTACTGCCCTCTTGATCAGGTCCCATCTGCTGTTCAACGATCAACATTCCGGTGTCCTGTCCATTAGTAACCGTATAAGATATTGTGTTAGCGACTTTAAGCACCATCATGCCATACGGACGCGTTCGTGTTTAGTTTATGTTCACCGATGCTAAGTAACTTGAATGACGATCGAGCTGGTAACGTAGCACGCCACGTGAAAGATCCCCAGCTTTATCCGGCTGCTAAAGCGCATGCATTGCTTCCTGTGTGTTCATCTGCATCACCTGATGGGAAAAGCATGTACACGATCTAACATATGATCCAGCGTACGTCTACACCGCTGAAGCTGCTGCAGTAGCAGGGGGTAAAAAAGCGCTTTTTAGTTTATTTTTTTAATGTTTTTTCATGCTCGCGTTGCTTTTGAGACGCCTGATGCGGACAAACGAGCAACAGTGGTGAGGTTCTCACGTGCCGCTTCTAAGAACCGTTTCTGCTTCCGGTGTGGAAAAAACAAGTGATTTGCTTTTGTTTCGTTGGGGAAAAAATAAAATTTGGGAAGGGTCTCATAAATTTTTTTTGAAAATTTGGCGAAGACAATTCAAATATTTTTTTTGAAACAATAAAAATTCAAATATTTGTACCGAGAGCCAGTCCATGCAAGTACTGATGTCGGTAGAGTGTGTAGGAGGGCGCTACGTGTCGGCAAGCAAGCACGTGCGGTGGGGGCTCCGCCGTGCGGGGCCGGTGCTCCCCCGTCCGGCCGGCCTCGGGCCGTACGAGCGCAGGCGGATCTTCCTGGTAGGCCGTCAGATGGGCCTCGCGATCCGTGCGCGTGGGAGGGGCCGGCCCGTCCGGATGACGACAGGGAAAAGGACCTCGACTGCACTGCGAGGGCGCACAACGTCCCACCATGATTTCCACGAAAGCTCTCAAACGGATACAATACGATTTTATCTATACAATCTACTAGTAGTAGCAAAATTTATTTCGGAAAGCGCACTCGAGTGATTAACTACACGGCATTACCCAGAAATCAATTCTTTTTTTAGCTGAAAAATCCAAGAAACCTCAGAAATACGTCAATTTTTTGTTTGGAAAGCCTTAGAAAACACAAATTTGAAAACCCAAAGCGGTGGAGGGGAGAGAGAGGAGGGGAAGAAAATAAAACGGAATCCCTTTGGCCATGGGCCCCGCCCGCAGGCCGGCGGCCTAGGCCACCGGGGCAGTCACTCAGCAGCTTTGTCGTTGTCAATGCCGGGCCCATCGCTGTCCCGTCCGCGCGTAAAAGCGGGCTACTCACTCCCCCTCTCCCTGCCCGGTGGGCCCCGCACCCCCCGCACGGGAAAGATGGCGCTCGCCGAACTCCGAGGCAGCCAGCGCTCCTCCCGCTCTCCCTTTCTTTTCCAATCAGCAAAAACTTCTGGCTAATGCTGAGATGCGCTTCCTGTCATCCTGTGAGTTTCATCTGAGCTGCATTTACATGGCGTCATTGAAGCTGAAATAACCCAACCTAAAGCTCCAGTGAAAGTGAAACACTGCTAGATTTCATATGGCCGGCACGGTATTCTCCGTCATCCTCGCTCCAACCTCCAGTGTCAGAGAAAGAAACTATATAGATCATGCCATGGCGGTGCTGCGGCTGCAGAAGATCCTGCTCGGAAAGCAGGGGAGGACCGGGGGAGCAGCCGCATCGAAACCGATCGGGATCTTCTGCGCCGGCACGCTCCCGTCGCCGATCCGGTCTGGGCCTTTCCGCCGCGGCGCTGCTGCTCGCCGCTGATCTGATCGGAACTGCGCGTGCGTGCAAAGAGCCGGGCGCAGAGTATCCGAGGAGGTAACGGAGTTAACCGCCCAGGCATCGGGTGCCGAGCGTGGCGTAGAGCACCTGAAAGCTTGCGCGCAGCTTGTCGGGGCCTGCGCACCTGAAGGAGGTAACGGAGTTAGGGCCTGTTTGGCAACCAGGTGTTAAAGTTTAACACCTGTCACATCGGATGTTTGGATGCTAATTAGAAGTATTAAACATAGGCTAATTACAAAACTAATTGCACAGATGGAGTGTAATTCACGAGACGAATCTATTAAGCCTAATTAGTTCATGATTTGATAATATGGTGCTACAGTAACCAATTGCTAATGATGGATTAATTAGGCTTAATAGATTCGTCTCACGAATTAGCACAGGGTTCTGCAATTAATTTTATAATTAGCTCATGTTTAGTGTTCTAATTAGCATCCGAAC
>NC_028454.1:10842856-10876570 GCF_000263155.2 Setaria italica | reverse complement strand
GTTAAGTTTAACACATCGTATCCAACACCCCCTTAGATCCATACAGCTAAATTTTAACAGTGTCACCTCGGATATTCGGATGCTAATTAGAAGGATTAAACATGAGCTAATTATAAAATTAATTGCAGAACCCTATGCTAATTCGCGAGATGAATCTATTAAACCTAATTAATCCATCATTAGCAAATAGTTACTGTAGCACCACATTGTCAAATCATGGACTAATTAGGCTTAATAGATTCATCTCGCGAATTATACTCCATCTGTGCAATTAGTTTTGTAATTAGCCTATGTTTAATACTCCTAATTAGTATCTAAACATCCGATGTGATAGGTGTTAAACTTTAACAGGGTGTTCCCAAACACCACCTCTATTCGACTCTTCGTCCAAGTTGGAAAAAAGATCCCTCTACATTGAGTTTTAATTTCAACGGATTATCCATTTTTCACTCTCCAAATCCCAACGGCTAGCTTCTCTTTAAAAATCCGCACTCTTCATCCACTCCACCAACCTCTCTATTTTGTACTACAACAGCCTCTCCATTTTGCACTCTTCATTCTAGCAATTACTACACGTGGGACTCACATTTTGACAAAGCAAATTGGCTTGCTAAGTTTGACAAGTGTGAGAGGAAGTTTGATAAGTCGGATGGGATGAAGAGATAGATAGCAACTTTGTCAAATTTTAGCTCGGAGATTCTCCCCAAGGCAAAACTCGATTAAAAACCTCGATTACTTCCAGGTTTACGTGTTTTCAAGAAAAGAAAAAGTGAAATCACACATCTAAGTTTCTCAAAACCCAACATGATGATGCGACTCCGGACCAAAAAAAAAAGGATTTTTACAGCGTCATTCGGACGGTAAAAAGTTACTGTACTAACCTAGTAAGCATGTACCACCCCTGTCATGTTCTGAAGCGCTCACCATCGCATTTGCGATCGACGGGGCGTACGCGACGGCCCACCGAACAGTGGCCCTGAGGTGATCACACGGGCAAAGAAATCAATCGATGGACGGGATCGAACACCATCTATCGATGTGCACACGCATGATGATGAATGCAATGCGTTCAGATTCAGAGACACACCCACGCACGCACACAAACCCGGCAGAGAGCAGAGGCTACAGGGGGATGGAACTTTGTGCGAGTAGCCGTGGGCCCCACACCCCCTCGCCATAGTGAGGCCTCACAGTACTACTCCCCATCATACTAGGTGCAGAGACTGTAACAGTGGAACCAAAGCAAGGCCACTTTCAGAAAGCGAGTTCACAAGAGTAACAGAAGGGAGTGAGAGAGGAAGAAAAGATGCTGATGAGTTACCCACCGGTGAATAAACTCAGAACCCGCTTTACACTTTTGTTGTAGCAGCAGTAATAGTGACCGGCAAAAGAAAAAAAAATAAAAGCACGATCTGAATCACGAACAGCTTTGAAATTCGAGGAGAAAAGCAAAGCTTGTGTGCAGTGATTTTCTCTTTTTGCAGCTTGCGGCATTGCCATTCATTGTTCAGCAGTGGCAAGGAAAGAAGAGAAAGACTGGAAGAGGGGGGGTGAGCCCTAAAAGTCCAATGATTGTGCATCCCCAATGCATCGCGTATTAGGAGTAGGTACGGTGGCTGATTGGCTCTTGATGCGGATTTATTCTCCTGCCCCCTCTCTCCAACCGCTCATGTGCGAGGCAGTGATTACGCCAATTAATAAAAGCTTGAACGATTTTTGCCGAAGTGGTTTGATAGGGATGATGAGCTGAGAGCTGACGATGGACAGGTTGAATGCATCCTCATGTATTTTGAGGGGTTTCAGGCTTCGGCAGAAGCAATCCGGAGTGATGGCCTGATGGGTAGGGGGAGTTTTGTGTCTGGAAAAGTGTCCAGGTTCATCGACAGGTGGTAGAACCTACTCCCATTACTCTCGCTCGCTCACCTTTGAGTTTTCTGTTTCTAGCACGTTCTTGGAAGCGAGATGATCTCCGTTCAGGTCATCTGCGTCTGATCCTCTCAGGTAGTGTAAACAGCATGAAATGAACGTGGGCACAAATTCAAACGATGGACAAAAGAACGCCCAGGTTCAATGGATCTAATATTCTTTTTTTACTTCCTTCATTTTAAATTGCAAGTCATTTTGATTTTTCTAAGAACCCTCCTTCGTTCTAAATTGCAAGTCGTTTTGATTTTTCTAAGAACCAACGGAGGGCCTTCCTGAACTTTGTATTCCAAATTCAAGCGGTACATTTTTTAGCTTGGCGTGGCGTCCATGGATCTAATATTTATCCCCTACAAAAATTGGAAAAATCATGTGCCCGTGTCTTCTTTTACTACCAGACTTGGCAGAAATATTGTTGCTTCTGATCTCCAAAAATAAAATCCGTGCTTCTTTTCTCCTAGCAAAAAAACGAGAAAATAGTATTTCTTTTGTACTAGACTACTAGTAGGAGTACAGCACCACTACACCGGCATGAAATTGAAATGACAGGCCAGGGCCAGACAGTGTCGAAAGCAAAGCTACGGTATCTTAGAGCAGTATATACAACGACTGTACCATACTGTACCGGCGTGGGCCCACCCAGGAGGAGTAGGTCTCGTCGATGACGATAAAGCTGGGGGAGCTCGCACACCGTACTGTACGCGCCAGGCCGTATTTCTACGCGTACAGTGGAGGGCAGCACAGTTAAAATGTTACATCTGCCTCCCTTTCTCTGACATCCATGAATGGCAGGCGAAGGTGCGGGTGGTGGTGTATTTCGCAAGACTCTCTCTCCTCTGCGTCTCTGATTTTGATGCTTGCAAAGGGACAGAGAGAGGAGAGAGAGAGGAGGAGGTATCAGACGTACAAGTAGGAGCAGGACAGTGTGATTTTACTGCCACCGTGTTCCCTCCTCTCCTCTCTCCTCAGTCCTCACTGCCCAGTCCTCACAAGCTCCTCGGCTCCTTTCGCTTCTTCCCCTTCCCCTCTGTTCTTCGCCCCTCGCACAGCGCCATTGCGGAGTGGGTGAGGTGGGAGAGAGTAAGGCAGAGCGAGGAGGAGCAAGACTGATTGCATTGCTAAAGGCGAAACAGAGAAAGGTAAGGGTGAGCTGGTGCCGGGTCTGCTCGTGCTCGCATTGCTCTGCTTGCTTCCCCTTTCCCTCGCCTTATTTCCTAGCTCACGAGTTGGGCGAGTCAGTTGTTCATCCGATCGATGCGTGCGTCGTGCTCCTCGAGAACGGGAGGTTTCCTTTTGGTAGTAGTTGTTGACGAGGGCAGTGCGATCTTAGACGGCGCCGGCGGCGAGATGCAGGAACGTTCTGCGGATTCGTTGGACGGGGTGGATTTGTGATCTTTTGCCTCTTCTTGATCCCGGTTTCAGGAGGTTGGTTGGGTTCCGCGGCGGCCGGCGATGCTGCGGAGGATGGTGTCCGACCCGGCCCCGGACTCCTCCGGCGGGGAGGCCAGGCCCCGCGCCGGCGCCGCGCTCTTCGCCGTCCCGCGGCTCTTCGTCGGGTTCGCCGCCAAGCGCCCGTCCGACGGCGAGTCCTCGAGGAGCCCGACGTCGCCGCTCGACCCCAAGGCGCTGCTGCTCCGGTCGCCGCGCTCGCCGAGGACCTGGGGCGCGCCGGGCCTCGTGGACGCCCTCGCCGGCGACGCCACCAACTGCCTGCTCAGCCCGCGCCTGCGGCTCAAATCGTACAGCTCCCTGCCCAAGGACTGCGGCGGCGGCGGCGGCGGTTATTCGCCGCCGGAGCTCGGCAAGACGATGTCTTGCCCCGCCCCGGACACCGCGGCCGCCGCCGGCATGTCGGTGCCGTGCAGCAGGTTCCACCACGGGGATCTGAAGTCTGGTCCCGAGGCCACTCAGTCGGATGGCGCTCAACTCAGCAATGGCAAGCGGCACTCGTTCGATCTCGGCAAGCTCCCGGGGCCCGGATCGCTGCCGGCGTCGATCGCCGCCGGGACCCGTGGCTTCATCGGCTCGGTCTCGGCGAGCGAGATCGAGCAGTCGGACGACTACACCCGCATCATCGCGCGCGGCCCGAACCCGAAGACGACGCACATCTTCGGCGACTGCATCTTGGAGCCCCACACGGTTGGGGACTCCGACGAGGCCGCCATGGAGGTGGAGGAAGGAGCCGCCGGGTGCTACTTCGTGGTCAAGTGCGCCGCCGGTGCTGCCCCGGCAGCCGACGACTTCCTGAGCACCTGCTTCACTTGCAAGAAGAAGCTGGAAGGCAATGACATCTACATTTACCGGTACGTCGATGCGATCACCATCTTGTTTTACGATGGTTATATTTTTCCATCAGTTGCATCATTTGTGGGGGGGGGGGTAGGGGTTGTTTGATAGCAGAGGCTAAAGTCACATTGGATCGGATGTTCCGATGCTAACGAAAAGAACTAACCATGAACTTAATTATAAAATTAATTGCAGAACCCCTGGCTAATCCGCGAGACGAATCTACTCAGCCTAATTAATTCATCATTAGTAAATGATTACTGTAGCACCACATTATCAAATCATGAACTAATTAGGCTTAATAGATTCGTCTCACGAATTAGTCTCCATCTGTGTAATTAGTTTTATAATTAGATTATGTTTAATACTCCTAATTAATATCTAAATATTTGATATCACAGGGCTGAATGGAGCCAAACACCCCCTTAAAAAGAGATATCTTGCAGAATGCACGCTTATCTGAATGAAATAAACAACTGCACTGGTCGACTTTCTGCACTGTTCATATAACATCACTGTTAATTCTTTTGGGAGAAGAAAAAATATTATTATCTTTTTGGAAGTACATAAATGGAATATTAAATTGAGTTGAACAACATGGTGAATGCCACTAGATTCCATTTCTTTTGATTGGAGATGGTTGCAAACTACTACAACGATGATTAACTGAACACATAAGTTATGTGAATAATTGTCCTCGGCACCAGAATTCAGAAAGAAATGGCGACACTGAACAATCTTTGCCGTGTGCCCTTGCAGTGGCGAGAAGGCCTTCTGCAGCGCCAATTGCCGGGACCAAGAGATCCAGCTCGAAGAGGAAGCCGAGAACAACACGGCGAGCATCTCCCCTCGCTCGTCCTGCTCCTCCATCCACGAGGACATCTTCATGGCCGGCATGGTCGTCGCGACGTGACCTCGACGGACCCCCACCAAAACCCACCGCGCCGTCTCGCCGCCGCGGCGACGGCGACGAACGCGCCCGCCTTTTTTTCCTCCTCCCTTGCCGTTGCAAAGGGTTCAGACGATCGCCAACGACGATCCATCAGCGGTGGACGTCGCCGTCATCGTCATCATCAGCTTGTTGTTTTTGATTCAGCAAACTGAAGAAACGGTGCGCTCATGGTGGGTCATCGCCGCTCGTCCTGGAAACCTGCAGGGATCTGGGCTTTTTCAGAAAGAGGAGAGGGGAAGAGATAGAGAGAGGTCGCCTGCCTGCCACTGTAGTTTTGATCCCAAAGGCTGCTTGGCTGGCCGGCCAGTGTGCCCCCATCTCATCCCCTTTTTCTTGCTCGCTTTTCTTCTTCGCTTTCCTCCTACTCGCAGCAGCAGTGACTGTGTCTGCGCATCGCATTGCCACACTACTGCCTCTCTGAGATAATGACATTGAGCTGCTTTGAGTCATTTTCCATTGCTCTTTTACTTTGTGCAGCGGTGGTACTGAAAACTGAAAGAAACCGAGAGGACATGTGACGATGGTGTCAAACCACTGAGAGATTTCAAGATTTGGGTTCGAAGGCATCTTTTGCCTAGGCCAAACTGATGGGTTAAAAACTTGAAACCGTGAAAACAACAGCCTCACAGTACTTAACTATGGGGTTCAGAAGTTTACCAAGTTTATCACTGAATCCGTCCTGAAAATCAAGCTGAGTAAGCTTCTGTTAGATTTTTTTGAAACAAAAAGCTTCTGTTAGAATTGAAGATCAAATTTCCAGTACTGGCAAGGGCAATGACGCAGGCCAAATTTCTCCCGGAATGAAGAAACCCCTTGAGAAAGAAGGAAGAAGCGTCGCTGAAATCCACGAGAGATCCGGTCCGATGATTGCAGTGGCAGCAATGGCATTCAGGTGGGTGGATCCAAACCCTCCCCTGTTTTTCCACAAATGGGCTCTGCTGATCCCCTGTTTTTCCACAAATTTCCAGTACTGCCACAAATGAGCCTGGCAGAACAGAGCAGGCGCTTGCTGCGTTCGGGAGGCAAGGCCCGGGCTCGTATTGAATTCAGAGCCGCCCATACCTCGCCGCCTTTTATGACGCTGCTGCGCTCGGAGCAGCGTCCGCGTCTTTTATTTGGGCGGCAGGTGCCGTTGGATTCGCCTGCTCCTCGGCAGGCAAACCACGGGCGGGGTCGTCATTGTCACTGCATCGGCGTCGTTTGGTGAATGGTGATGCGCGCGCAGATGCGGTGCGGCCATGCGGGTGACGTTTTTTCAGCCGGAAGCTGTTTTTCTTTCTAAAAAGAATTGAATCTTTTGCAGGGCATTTCCATCGCGCAACGAAGAGATAGTAGGATCGGACAAATTTGACGCCAAAGCTGTTCCAATTGGATGTTTGCACGCAGGCATATGTAAGATGGTCCTCCCACGAATACGATTGCGCTGTGATCCGTCTTAGGCTACAAACCAAACAGATCCTTACGCTGTGATATACTGGGAATACACACCAACACCCCAAATATCTTCTAGATTTTAGGATTGTATATAGGCGACGTCAACTTTCATCGCGATCTCAGTCAACAGGTTACGGACGGTGTGGCGACCTGATTTTGGGTATGCTTGGCTCTAGCCATGGTTTTGCAACGTCGCACTTTGCGGTGGCGCTTAAGCTGGGACGCCAAAAATCGATACCACAATAGTGGTGTGAAAAGCTACTGGAACCGGTGCGACGCAATCGATGGTTCGGCGTGGTTTCGAACCAAGCATGCTCGTGTGGCAGTAGTGGTTCCGACGATCTTAACTAATCAATATCATCAACAAAAGGATTGCAAATTTTTCAAACGTTTAAATATGTAGCAGAACCATTTTATATTCGGATTGTACCTCTTTCGTTTTTTTATGTTAACATGTGAGTTTTCCTTTTATGATGGCGTCAAACCGCCCGTTGTTTGTGTAGCTTGTCCATTTGAAAAGTTAGAACCGAATGTAGCAAGGCCCAACAGAGGCAACCGCAGGCCTAACTAGGAAACTCTCCAATGGCACTAGTGGGCCGGGGCCCTCCCGCCACGTGGCGGAATCCCATACTCACACTCCGGATCAGCCTGCTCGTCGGACCTGTCCCCTTCCTTCTTTACGCCCGGGGCAGATGGCTACCCACTCACAAACACCCCAAATCACCCCCACCGTACTACCTCAAGATTCGTGCGAGCACTAAAAGCAAGGGGTAGAAGAGTCAATTACCTCTCAAAAATTGTCCTCCTCCCACCACCTATCTCGCTTTCTCCCTCGTGCGCTTTCACCTCCGTCTCCGAGATGGCTGACTCCTAATCCGCCCTTCACCGCCACAGCCGCTTCCTTCCACTGCCTCCCCCCAAAACTTCAAACCCGCTAGCACGCGGGAGGCCGGCGCCGTGAGGTAGCTAGGGTTCGTCAAGGCGCTGGATGGGCTACCTTCTCCTGTCGCCGTCGCCGCCACTCGCCTTCCAGTACCCCTCCTCCTCCTTCGGCGGCGCCGCCTGCCGCCGCAGCCGCGCGCGGCGAGGCGCGGCCTTCTTCGTCGCGTCGTCCGCCTCGACGCCCGATGGCGGCCCGTCTACTTCGGCGGCGGACGCGTACGTGCTGGCGCGGCGGGTGGTGCTCCTCGGCGCCTCCGCCGTACCACTCCTCCGCCTCCGTGAAGCCGCGGCCGCGACCGCGACCGCGACCACGACTGGTTAGTGCCGTTATCCCTGCGACGGTTTGTGTAGAATTTCCGTTTCGCGCCCAATTGTCCGTCGTAGCTTGGGTCCTGGACTCCTGGTCCTATCTTACGTTGTGGAATGTGGAGCAGTGTTTGGCACTGAAATCGGTATGCAATTCTACCGATTGAGGTTGATAAATGTAAATTGTTCTGAAGTATATGAACACATCAGACGATACGTTGGGTTTCTGTAGAGGACATTACTATAATGCTGCAGTGTAGCCTTGTAGCCTTGTAGGGATGCATGAACTGTTCAGGTTTGGCTCCAATGTGCACATGCTGACTAAAATGAGAATCTGCAACTGTTGTTCAAACAATGGGTGGAAGAGTTTAGGGGACGCGGGGTATTGAATGCCTCTACTCTGTAAGCAACTTTTGATGTTAGGTGCATACACGATTTTCCTTTTTGGAGCAGGGCATGCACAGGTGAAAAAGGAATTACTAGGTAGTAAAACTGCACCCACAGTTGAGTTTGCTTCTGCAGAAATTCAAACTTTTAATACACCTAACTTAATGTCAGATTTTACACGTCTAAACACTCAGACCCCCTTGTAAATAGCACTGCACCCTATCAAAATTGTAGAGTAGATTTTGTGCATTAGAGGTTTGTGCGCATAAAGTTGCTATGCTCTTAGATGGAATAGATCCTTTAATTAACTGCAAATGAATTGTTTCAGGCAATGTTATTTTCTGTGCTGCAGAATCTAATTCTAGTAAGTTTGCAAATGGTTCCTAATAGTCCATGCTCCATGTGCTGCAACTTCTTAATTTGATGTTAAGCCCCCCTAGTCCTTTATGTTTTTTGACCACAGATGTCTCGGAAAATTCATAAAACATAAACGTGGAGTCTTGAACTAGTGTTCTCCTTGGACCCTAACATTCTGATGGAAAAAAGAAATTTAGAATTGGAGTAGTGTACATCATCCACGTTAATGTTCCTAGCAATTTTCAGCTTTTTTACAGCATATGATCAGATGCTGCCTTTTCTCACTTTCCCGCAGTTTATGGGATGTCATTATCCGAAGAATTTATTAGAAGAAAGGGGATTGATACCCCAAGGGTAAATCATGAAGCTGAGAATTGCTACAAAACTTTCAAGATTGGACGTAATTCCATCATCTGTAGACCTGAGGATAAGTTAGAACTTCCTCTTATATGAGTAGTTTGTGTGAAAGTAGGAGTTATCACTACCACAAAAATCTTTTGAAAACTGCCGTAACACGTGTCTTTTGGATTTGTTATCTCATATAGACATTTTTTGCCATACTTGCACAGTTCTATTGATTGCTTGTGACCACACGAATGGGCTGAACTGACCATCTGGATATGTTGTATTCTTGTAAACTGGCATTGTGATCACTAATGCATTTTTGCTTTGAGATGGGATTGTTTTGACTTAACTAAGTTGGCGGTGCTGCCTTGTTGACATATGTGCATTACTACATTAGTGAATGGACACATTTTATGCACATTTGTAATGAAGTTTTCCATGTCATTGAAGATCTATTTATGCCTGCGTGGTCGCTTCACAAACATAGATGAGTTGATGATAATTGCTTTTGTCTGTAGAGACAAAGGATGTCTCAAAGCTTGGTGACCCTCAATCTGAAGTGACAAAGGGTATTCTAAAGCCTGACAACCCTCAACTTGAAGGAACTCAGGTTGAAACCACTACCACTGAAGCTCGTCAGCCTCAATCATCCTTACAATCTGTTGAAGAACAACCTCCAGGGAATCCGCTGCTTGGCTTTTTGAATACAGTTGCAGTTGCTGCCTCTGGTGTTCTTGGTGGGCTGTATGGCACTTCTCTACAAGAAAAAAAGGCCCTGCAATCGATCATCTCCTCTGTAAATCATCTACAAACCTGCAGTTAGTGTATTTGTTTTTTTGTTCAGATGTGTTTATTCTTAATTTCGTATAGCCTAAATGACAGTCAGCATGCACCATTTGTCCAAACCAGCACATGATCTTATCCTCAAATAGTCACCGTTTTGCATATATTTTCAGTAAGTCCAGTATGCTGTAAATGGCTGGCATTTTCTTTATCAAACTTTTATATTGTTAGTGTCATATGTAATAGTATTTTATTTGTTACTTTATCTGCATCTGCTTCATATTCTTGAGTGCCTTTTCTTTTTATTTGGCTCTTTGAAAGTTCTCTTCAGTATCCTTTTGTATTTAGGAAATATAAGCAGTATGTCCTGTGCAATGTGCACATCATTTTTATAGCAAAATATACAGATCTGAAGTTGAGCCACTAAATTAATACATATGTACTATTAATAAATTCAAGAAGTTTGACACTGCATTTCCCAAACTCTTTTGATCTCGATATTGCCATTTTGTCAACATTGGTCGTTGTGTTATGGGTATTATGCTTTCATGAGGTGATTTTTTTGGGTTACACATGTCTAGTTTCTTTAGTTTTGTAAGTCTCTACGTATCTCAATTTTGTGTGGTTTCCAACATTTGATACCATTTCAAAGCTCTCCATTGTATATTTTGATAGCCTTAGTCAAGAAAGAAGTAAAGGATAATTTTACACCAATTAGACATGTACACATATAATGAAAGTTTTGTGCGCACGTGCTGCTATTCTGCCTAAAGGTATCCACACGTAAATCTTGATAGTGTTAGTAAATGCAAATCTTGAACCATGTGAAATGAAATTTGGTTTGTTGTGCTGTGTCTTTCAAAATCTGAAGAAGGCTTTGAGGCAAAATATTTAACCCCTGTTTGTTGACCATGTTGCCTTCCAAGTTCGAATTATGCCTCTATGAGGTACCGGATACTTTCTTTCCTTGCTGCAATGATGGGTGTTTGAGGGAAATCATTGCATATGATATGTTATTTTTTTGCAGGTTCAGCTTTTATTTAATATGTGAGGTTGGAATCTTAAAGAGGATAGAATTCATAGAAAACTTAATGGTTAACAGTATATTTTCCAACATGATTCTCAAGAAAACAGACATCTGTAAAATCTTATGAATACAACAAGCTGCCAAAATTATTTTGGACACCTTCATGCTGATTGTTTTATTTGCTAAAGTTGGTCTATAGAAAGTAGATATTTGCCTGATATATTTTATGTTCTACTTTCTTCAGACGGAGAGCAAATTGGCTGAAAATGAGGCAGCACTTTCTTTGATGAAGGAAAACTATGAGAAAAGGTTACTGGAGCAGCAAGCAGCACAAAAGAAGCAATCTTTGAAGTTCCAGGAGCAGGAAGCTTCTCTTTCAGATCAATTGGCTTCAGCAAAAAAGGCTTTGACATCGCTGAGTGAAGAATTCAGAAAGGAGAAGAAACTAGCCGAGGAACTTAGGGATGAAATACAGAGATTAGAGAGTAGTATCACTCAAGTTGGGGATGATAAAGATGCGCTTGAAACTAAATTGGAAGAAAAGGTGGGAGACATTAATGCTTTGCAGGAAAAAATAAGTTTGCTCAGCCAAGACATCCATGATAAGGAGAAACACATCAGGGAACTCAGTGCATCACTTTCCTCGAAGGAAGTAGACTACCAAAAGCTGTCTGCTTTCACTAATCAAACTAAAAGTAGCCTTGAGCTTGCAAATTCTAAAATACAACAACTTGAGGAAGAACTCGATGGAACTAAGAATGCTCTTGCTTCTAAGATATCTTTGATTGATTCACTCAATGCTAAACTTGAAACATTGAACTCTGAAAAGGAAGAAGCTGACAAAAAAATTAGCGAGTTAATACAGGAGTATGCAGACCTGAAGGCCGCTTCAGAGACAAGAGCAAGTCATGATTCCAAGCTTCTATCAGAGAGAGATGATCAGATAAAACAGCTTGAAGAAAAACTGTCTGTTGCGTTAACTGACTCTAGCAAAGATCATGAAACAATTCTTGAGTTGAACAAGGAGTTAGATGCCACCAAAGTGATGCTAGAGAACGAGCTTGTGGCCATGGAAACTTTAAAAGAATCAATTCAATCATCTGAAGAGGCTCTAAAGGATTCCAGAAATGAGGTTTCCAAACTTTCCAATGAACTTGAGGCGGCAAATAAATTGAATCAGGACCTGGTGTCGCAGATTTCTGAACTCCAAGATGAGTTCAATGAAATGCAAGCAGGTATGACTATTAAACTAGGCGAGGCAGAATCAGTATCCAAAGCTCTCTCAGAGGAACTGGCCTCAGTAAAGGAAATGGTTCAAAAGGGACAAGAAGTACTTGAAACCACCTCTAATGAGCTGGCATCTGCTGTTGAAGCTCGTGACAACTTGAAAAAGGAATTGCTGGATGTGTACAAGAATTTGGAGTCTACGACACATGAGCTTGTTGAGGAAAGGAAAATTGTGTCAACCTTAAATAGGGAGCTTGAAGCGTTGGCAAAACAATTGCAGGTAGATTCTGAAGCACGAAAAGCTCTTGAAGCAGACCTGGATGAGGCAACAAAGTCACTAGATGAGATGAACAATAGTGCGTTGTCACTGTCTAAGGAACTAGAGAGCACTCATTCTAGGAATGACACTCTCGAAGCTGAGAAAGAAATGCTATCCAAGGCTCTAGCTGAACAAAAGAAAATCACAAGCGAAGCTCAGGAAAACACTGAGGATGCTCAGAATCTGATCACAAGACTTCAGGCAGAGAAGGATAGCTTCGAATTGAGGTCTAGACATCTTGAAGAGGAATTGGCATTAGCAAAGGGTGAAATACTGCGCCTAAGGAGGCAGATTAGTCCAAACAGGTCTCAGAAGCCAAGAACAACTGCCAGACCAAGAGCACCACCAGAGGCTAATGAGACTCTGAAGGAGCAAGCCGTGAACGATCATAATCAGAAGACCAGTGGAGTGGTTGCTGGAACTCCGCAGTCTGTGAAAAGGACTGTAAGGGGAAGAAAAGGTGGTGCTGGTGCATCGACATGAGTGTGTGTCGGAAGCCCAAGCAAGGCCCTTCTTTTTTCCATGCCGTCCTATTTAGTAGTCTGTTATTACATCATTTTTTAGATCATCATCCTTTGCAAAATAGCATCAATAGTTATTCCAGTGTTTTTACATTTGCCTTTTGCAGTATTTCAGTTACTTGATGTATTTTGTTCAAGCTTTTGGGAAACCGAGGGCCTGTATGTGTATAGATGAGTTCCTGAAGAGCCATCATGGAGGAGAATTCCAGTATCTGTAGTTATGCTGAGTGCTTCATACACCATATTATTGCTCATTTCTATACTATTTTTGATTTCAATTTTCTTTTGTCCACATTGGATACGAACTGTTTGTTGTCATTGATTTGAATCACAATACTATTACATACTTAGCTCTTCGTACACATTGGTTTAACCTACAGTGAACCAATTTTGGTATGCTGAAAACAGGCATGTTTGGTCCCCAGGAGATGAAGTTCTGAAATCTGCTGTAGTGGTATCACTCTTTCTAACTCTCTCTAAAATTGGCACAGTTGTTGGCTATTCATTTATTGTTTACCAGTCTATGACTATATAGTTTGCTGCACTGGGTCTTTACTTACTGTTGAAATATCGAAAATAATATTATCGGCTGCTGTAACCATGTGATTTAAAGGAGACAAGGTGTCCTACACTCAAAAGTCTACAAGTACCTGACGGCCCTTTATTGTATTCTGACAATTTAGTAGTTCCATTTGATCATTGTATATTTGCTTGTCCCACGTGATTTTGATGCCATATCTTCTTCTCTTTTTGTTGGTTTAGCTGTTATGTAAACCTTATGGAGATTCGTACAATGCTACAAGGTAATATGTTTTCAGTCTCAACACATTCTCAGAATATTGGATTATAAATGACTGTTTCTTGTAGAATTACATCATCAGCCATTCGTTCTCTTACCTATTTAATTAACCATGAGGACCAGCAGGACCAGGGTTGGAGATGGATGCACCACTCCATAGCAGAATCATGTTCAATTGTGCACATGTTTGTTTTGCTGTATGGTCCCTTTTTAACACAAATCATTGTCCTCCCACTTTCAGATCAACAAGTATATAAGTTTTTATGATGTTAATGGTTTCCCCTGCAACTTGTAAAAGTTCAACAAAGAATCCTGAAAGCTGAAATTGAACATAATTCTTGATGTGTGCATACTGCGATATATTCTCGCTGCTGTAAGACAAATATATCAAAGGAGTGCAGGGGTAGGGCCGGAGGGCCCAAATCATTTGGTGCCCCAATGGTGTTGTAATTGGCTCAATGACTCTGACATGGTTCACAAGCCAGAGCATTTTGGGACAGTGGGAGGGGAGTGGTGGTGACTAGGCTTGAATGGGAAAAATCAACCAAAGTACACTGAAGCGTGTTGGCCTGGCTTCAAAAATGGCTGGCACGACATCGTACTTTGCCAGGTTAGGTTGGATTCCTTGCTCAATTAACCCATTCCCCTTGGCCTCCTGTATTGCCCTACTTTTCTTTGCTTCAAGGGCTCCTAAAATTCCTATCACATCGAATGTTTAGATACTAATTAGGAGTATTAAATATAAACAAACTATAAAACCAATTGCACAGATGGAAGCTAATTTGCGAGACGAATCTATTAAGTCTAATTAGTTCATGATTTGACAATGTTGTGCTAATGTAAACATGTGCTAATGGTGGATTAATTAAGCTTAATAGATTCGTCTTGGGAATTAGCCTCCATCTGTGTAATTAGTTTTATAATTAGCTCATGTTTAGTCCTCCTAATTAGCCTCTGAATATTCGATGTGACATGAATTTTAGTCCGGACTAAAATCCAAACACCCTCTAATTATTGAGCACCTGGTTCCATGCCTCCATGTACCATGCATTTTATGCACGCAGTGTTTATGGATCATAGATGTATGTCGATTTCCAAGGGCTCTGAACTGGGAATGAGAAGGCTTCTAAGTTGTAACTAATGCCAAACAGCACGCCGATGGCAAAAGGAAAGTGCAGATGTACTTGTAGCACTAGTTTTGTGCAGTGGTTGAATGTTGGCAGATGTACTTGTTGCCAGCCCACCACCGCTGAGGTGGACGGCATCTTGAGAGAGGCGAAGCAGGAGGGGTGACGTCCGGCGGTGAAGGGGGAGCGGAGAGCTCAAACCGAAAGCGCATTCGCCGTCCTTGCGACCAGCCGGCCGTCGCCGGAGCCATTGGGGGGAGGAAATGGCAAAGGGGGTTTTATGCAAAATTTTGGATCACGATTAATAGTCACGATCCAAAGTAGAAGTGTTTACGTAAATTATTGGATTGTGATTAATAATTGCGATCTGAATGAGGGGGTCTGCGCAAAAGGTTGGATCGCGATTGTTAGCCATGATACAAAATAGGAGGGTTTCTGAATATAATTAGGGGTTTTGATGAAAATGCCCGTTCTCCCCCTCTGACGTGCATGGCCACGACCTCGCCGTGGTGGCCCTGGTGGCTCTGATCCGACCACCCACCCCCGAGGACCGAGAGGCCCACCTCCGTGCTTAGGCCACATCCACAGCACTCCGTTCGCCGCCTCGCGCACCCAAACGATGAGAAGCGGAGGAAGCGGGAGATGAGATGGGAGGGGTCCTGTAACGACCTAGATTAAATAATACGAGTTTTAATCTTAAGACAAGTCCCCTAGTCTGGTCAACTCAGCCTCCTTTAGCAATTCCGGCTAAGTCTGGAAATCAGCCCAACCTAGCGCCTTAGAGCGGGTTTATCTTTGGAAAGTTGAACAGAGGATCAAGAAATCCCTTTGTAAAAGTTGGAGAACTAAGTTTCTACAACAACTTTGTTAATTGGACCTTGGTCCAATTCACCTCCAAAGTTTCCCAAATCAGTAGCTCAAGTCAGCCCAGAACCTTGAAAACCAGCCAAGCAGCCGTTTTTCTCTAAGTCCTGAAAACAGGCGTTCCTCCAAACTTTGAAGCGTTGAATCTTCAAATCCACCGTGTTTTTGAACTCGGTCTTTTTGCAAAAGTTGGACCTTGGTCTGTGTACTAAAACTCTTGTAAAGGAAGTCAACATGGTGCGGTTTGGAAATCGGGAGATCCAGAGGTTTGAAGATGGGCTCGGTAAAGGATCTCGCGGATCCGTCGGCCAGACAGCGCCAGAGCGCGCGTGCGTCGCGCTCCAGAGCGTCGCCGCTGCGTGGCGTGGCCTCACCGGCAAGCGCCGCCTTGCCCAGTCACCGGCCGCGACAAGATAGATCAGCGCGCCTCTTTCCCAGTCGCGCGTAGAAGCGCCCTGCAGGCCCCTCCGCCCCATCTCGTCCCGCCTGAGGCCTCGCCTCCCGCGCGCATCCACCCCACCCGAATCCTCGGCCGCGCCCCCCAACACCTTCCAGCCCTCCCGTCACACCCCGGCCGCGCTGCCTATGCGCGCGTCCCGCGACGCTGCCGCCTCCGCCAACCGCCGCGCAGGCAGTGACATCTCCTCCGCCGCCCTGCCAGTAGCATGCTCCGGCAGAGCCGCTAGTCCCGCGCATGCTCGCGTCACACTGCTCGCCCTGTCACCTCGTCTGCAGCGTCCTCGCCTGTAGTGCCTTCCCTCCCTCCTGTCCGCCAATGGCACCGCCGCCATCAACGACTGCGACCACACACGCGCACAGACCCAGCAGATCCGCATGCCCGGCAAACCTGCTTCGCCCCAGCTCTAAATCCTTGCTGCCCAACCAGGGCAAGATCGCGCCCGAGCTTGCCAATGGAGGTGCCGACCAATCGCCGCCGCGACAGTGCACTTCTTCTCCCTCGATCTTATCCTCGCACCCGCTCGAGCTCGCTTCCTTCCTCCGAACTCTTCCGCGCAGCTATAAAAGGGGTACCAAAGCCTCTTACCGGAGTTCCCTTCACTACCACTGCCTTTGCCGCGCTACTTGCATTGTTCTTCTCCATCGCACTCGCCGCCACACACTCCTCTGCTTTGCACTCAAGCGCTGCCACCTGAGCTCTCTGTGGAGCTCCCCTTTCCGCCCAACCCTGCACCTTGCCGACCCCACCAGCCGCTTCGCCATCCTTTCGCACAGCTCTAGAGCTTGCTTGTTGTCCACGAGAAGCACCACCGCCGCCGAAATGCCGTCGTTCCCCATTCCGCCTCGGCTTGTTTCTTCCTGACCCCAAGACCTCGTCCGTAGGACCGGAGGTAAGCTGCCGACCCCTATTCGTCTCGCTCGACCCAAAATAGCAGCTTTCACACTTAGTAGGGTACCGTCTAAATCCGTAGTTAAGACACCCTTGAGATGTGGACTGGAAAGACTCCCGATTTGTCTTTTCTAAAGATTTGGGGATGTGAAGTATTTGTCAAGCGACTTCAGTCGGACAAGATTACACCCAAGTCGGATAAGTACATTTTCGTGGGATATCCAAAGGAAACTTTAGGATACTATTTCTACAATCAATCAGAGGGCAAAGTGTTTATCGCTCGAAATGGTGTTTTCCTAGAGAAAGAGTTTCTCAAAGGGGAGAAGAGTGGAAAGACAGTGCGTCTTGAAGAAGTTCGATATGAGTTAATCGGGCAAGAATCAACGAGTGATGCTAACGTAGCAGAACAAGTTGAGATACCCATGGCAAGAGAAGCACCGCCACAACCACGAAGGTCGGCAAGGCTCCGCGAAATGCGGAAAATATTATTGTTGGACAATGATAAGCCTGCGACATATGTAGAAGCAATGATGGACATAGACTCCAAAAAATGGCAGAGTGCCATGCAATCCGAAATAGAGTCCATGGGAGACAATCAAGTTTGGAACTTGGTTGACCCGCCTAATGGTGTTAAAGCCATAGAGTGCAAATGGATCTATAAAAAGAAGAGAGATATGGATGAAAATGTTCACATCTATAAAGCACAACTTGTCGCAAAAGGTTTTCGACAAGTTCAAGGAGTTGACTACGATGAGACCTTCTCGCCCGTAGTGATGCTTAAATCTATTTGGATTATTCTAGCTATAGCTGCATATTTCGATTATGAGATATGGCAGATGGATGTCAAGACAGCTTTCCTGAATGGAAATCTAACTGAGGATGTGTATATGATGCAGCCTGAGGGTTTTGTCGATCCGAACAATGCTGGAAAGGTATGAAAACTTTAGAAATCCATTTATGGGTTGAAGCAAGCATCGTTGGAACATTCATTTTGATGAAGTGGTCAAAGGGTTTGGCTTCATTAAGAATGAAGAAGAGTCTTGTGTTTATAAGAAGGTTAGTGGGAGCTCTGTGTATTTCTAATCTTATATGTGGATGGCATATTACTGATTGGAAACAACATTCCTATGCTTGAGTCCATAAAGACTTCACTGAAAAATAGTTTTCGATGAAGGACTTAGGCGAAGCAGCATGTATTTTGGGCATCAAAATCTATAGAGATAGATTGAGAAGGCTCATAGGATTAAGCCAAGATACTTATATTGACAAAGTGTTGAAACGGTTCAACATGGAAGAGGCGAAAAACAGGTTCTTGCCTATGTCACATGGCATACACCTTAGCAAGACTCAGTGTATTTCGACTACTAATGAGCGGGATCGCATGTGTAAAGTGCCATATGCTTTGGCTATCGGATCTATCATGTATGCAATGATACGTACTTGCCCAGATGTTTCATATGCGCTAAGTATGACAAGCAGACACCAGTCTGATCTGGGTGAGAGTCACTGGACGGCGGTGAAAAACATTCTTAAGTACTTCAGAAGGGCTAAAGATATGTTCCTCGTCTATGGAGGTGAGGAGGAGCTCGTTGTAACAGGTTACACTGATGCTAGTTTCCAAACCGACAAAGACAATTTCAAATCACAATCAGAATTTGTGTTTACGCTAAATGGTGGTCCTGTTAGCTGGAACAGTTCCAAGTAGGAGACGGTGGCTGATTTTACGACAGAAGTCGAGTACATCGCGACTTCAGAAGCCGCGAAGGAGGGTGTTTGGATAAGGAATTTCCTTACTGAGCTTGGTCTGTTCCTAAATGCGTCTAGCCCATTGAATCTCTACTATGATAACAAGGGGGCTATTGCGCAAGCAAAAGAGCCAAGAAATCACCAGAAGAACAAACACGTTGCGGCGATTTCATCTCATTCGAGACTTCGTTAATCGGGGTAAGATCAAGATATGCAAAATACAGACGAATTTGAATATTTTTGATCTGTTGACAAAGCCTCTCCCGCAATCTAAGCATGATGCGCACATAAGAGCTATGGATATTAGATATCTTCTAGATTGACTCTAGTGCAAGTGGGAGACTGTTGGAGGTATGCCCTAGAGGCAATCATAGAGATGATGATATTCCATTGTATCCATGTTTTATATTGTGTTCCTTGAATATTCATTAAAGGCTACTTGAATTGATTTGCAATTATGTGAATTGTGTGTGAAATTGTTTACTTGTATGGTTATTCTAAAAGTTGTCCCTAATCGTAGTTCATGTGAGGACACACATGAATATTAGACTAGCACATGTATTAGTTGATGACTATGTTTCACAAGTCATGGACATGGAGATGTCAAACTAAAAATGTGGGCACGTGTAGAGACATGTGCTAGGACTGACCCAACATGAATTACATAGTTCTCTCTTTACATAATGTGTACGCTTTGTCCTTAAACCTGAGACTGTCGCATGTACTCAAGATGTGGATCGACTTACTTAGGGGGTATCAAACGCTACACCGTAACTGGGTAGTTATAAAGGTAGCTTTCGGATTTGTCAAGGAGCAAACTGTGAGGCATGGTCAGTCAAGATGAAATTTGCCCCTCTCTATTTGAGAGAGATATCTCTGGGCCCCTCTGAGTGATCGGATCCGGAAATGCATGGCCACGCTACGTGAGGTTAAGAGTTAACCTAGAAAGGAATTCCAAATCACAGCATCAAGAAAGAGTGGTCGGCTTGGAGTCAGACCGAATATCGTGAGGCAAAGGGAATAGCATGTATGTGATGTTGTGATGGTTCGTCTGATATGATCTTTGTGTGCGTATAGGAGTTAGTATGTCTTGCTAGAGGCCGCTACTAACTATTGTTCGAGTACGAGTACTTGAGCCATGTCTATATGTATATGAACCTATAGGGTCACACACTTAAAGGGCTGGAAGCCCAATACGGATGTGATCTGAATTGGACTAGGTTTAGGAGTACTAATGGGCCTCGGACCTAGAGGCTTATTAGGAACCCCTATATATTAAGGGGTGGGGGCACCCTGGGGTTAAATCCCTTTTGTACCAGCAGCAGTCGCGCCTCCCACGCCCTCGCCTTGTTGCAACTCGCGGACCTAGCAGTCCGGCTTGCGACGCTTCCTCCCCGCACGTGTGGATACCTTGGAGGGGTTCCATCTGTAGCATTTGGACGACCTGCCGCACGAGAGCTCCAACGAGGAACCTGACGAGCCGACGACAAGCCCGACGAGCCGTGGCACGAGGAGGGAGTCGCTGCACATGGACGAGCTGCTGAGGAGCTGCTCGACGTCGACGTGTTCGACTACACTGCGGAGACGTGTGATCGACTTCGCTGCCTTGACGTGTATCTACAACTTCCGCACCTGTGCGTCGAGTGGTAATCCCGTGATCTATAACGGCTGTTTTTTTCTTTGGTTTACGCGGTAGAAAATTTTATTTTGCGCTAGCATAGCCTACCTCGTATCCCTTCACAAAGGGCATAGCAACAACACACATCTGGGTTGGCCCAGCTACACGTAGCCAGGCTGAGACCACGATCCGACCACCAGCTGACTGAGTTCTCCCGACTGAGCTCTCCTGACCAGGTCCTCCCGACTGGGGATACGCCGTACCACCTGTACCGCTTCCCTCGACCGACTCGGAAGGGGCTGACTGGGACAACCGACCGGGGACACCCGCTTAGTGTGGGCCTAGGGAGCAGGTGGGATGGATAACGTGGATGCACCTGGGTCAGCCGGCCGTACACAGAACCGTACCGTGCCACGCCCTGCGCACGCCTGTACAGTACTGTCGTAAACCTACTCACTACGACGGAGTGGCCTGACGAGGAGAACAGAGACCGAGGACGGAGGCCATACTGCACCAGACGACGTGGGCTTCGACTAGACTAGGCAGCACCCGTACACTCACTCTTTTATCCTTTCCGACCTGTAAGGCCATTTCCTTGTACTATAAAAGGGGACGGACCCTCCACTTCTACATCATACGTTCACACACGCACTCTTACGTTCTTACACTCTTACGCTTTCACACTCTCACACCCTTAGCGCACGTCTGAGCTCCTGCCACTCTCTTCCACTGAGATGAGAACAAGGCCAGGACTCAGGCACCCCCTCTCATCCTTCTCTCGTTTGTACCCCCACTGGAAACTTTGAGCACCTGGGCTCAGCAATAAAGTCGACCGACTGACCCGACTGGACGTAGGGCGTGTTGCCCGAACAAGTATACATCCTGTGTCATTGTGTGCTAGGCCATATATGATCTAACGCACGGCAAAACTACAAATATCTACTTGTTGGCCAGATTTCGCACCGACAAGATGAATCTGTTGAGGGCCGCCTTGCATCCAGTCAGCTTCTGGACATCCTTCATGCCTGATGAAGCATGCATATCGGTGATGGCGGAGATCTTTTCTGGATTCACCTCAATTCCTCGGTGAGTGATAATGAAACTGAGTAGTTTCCCGGACGGCACACAGAAGATGCACTTTGTCGGGTTCAGCCTCCACTGGAATTCTTGCAGGCTGGCGAAGGTCTCTTCCAGGTCCGCAATCAAGTCGTCGAGATTTCTAGTCTTTACGACCATGTCATCCACGTACGCTTCAACATTGCGGTGTAGCTGCTTCTTGAAACACTCCTGGATTGCCCGTTGATATGTAGTGTTTGCGTTCTTCAACCCAAAAGATATTGTCGTGTAGCAGAAAGCTCTGTATGGGGTGATGAACGCGGTGTTGATCTGATCTTCTTCCTTAAGATAGTGCTTGTTGAGGTCTGTGTAGTCGATGCACATCCTCTACTCGTTGTTGTTCTTTTTTCGCACCAAGACGGGATTGGCGAGTCACTCTGGGTGATAGACTTCTTTTATGAAACCTGCCGCGAGTAGTTTGACTAGCTCTTTCTTGATAGCTTCTCTCTTGTATTGGACGAATCGGTGTAGGCATTATCTCTTTGGTGTAGCTTTTGGGTTTATGTTGAGTGAGTGCTCGATCAGCTCCTTGGGCACCTCTGGCATGTCCACTGGCTTCCACGCGAAGATGTCTCAGTTGGATTGGAGGAAACTGATGAGCGCACTTTCCTATTTAGGATCCAGCCCTGTGCCAATCAGGGTTGACTTGGAATTATCACCAGCCTCAAGTTCAACGGCTTTGACATCGACTTTGCTTGTCGGATTGACCTTGGTCGCCCCCGACTTCTTTTCTAGAATCTCGAGCTCTGACGGGGACAGCTTCTTTGATGTGATGAAAACTTGCATCATCGAGTTTTGTACTTGAGTAGTCGCTGCTAACTCCACAGCTTTTGTGTCACAGTGGTACGACCTCTTCAGGTCTTCGTGCAGGGAGAGTACTCCCTTGGGTCCCGGCATCTTGAGTACTAAGTACACGTAGTGCAAGATGGCCATGAATTTGGTCAGTGCTGGTCTTCCGAGGATAGCGTAGTACGGTGTTTCGAAGTCTGCCACCTCAAACCGGATGTACTCTATCCGGTAGTGTTCTTTGGTCCCAAAGGTAACTAGCAAAATGACCAATCCGAGGGGTACAACCGCATTGCCCAGAACGATCCCGTAGAACAGAGAGTTCATCGGGGTGAGCATATCGGTGATGTTGAGGCCCATCTTCTTCAATGTCTTGGCAAACACGACGTTGAGGCCACTGCCACCGTCGATGAGTACTTTGGTGAGTCTGGAACCAGCGACCACCAGGTCCAGGACGAGCGAATACCATCCGGGGTCTGAGTCCATTGGTCTTTTCTAGAGAAGGTGAATGGCACCTCAAATCATTTAAGGAACGTTGGCATCGCTGGTTCAATGGACATTATCTCTCATAGGATGACCTTCTGGGACCGCTTAGTAGCAATACCCGAGGTTTCACCGAAGATGACATTGACAGTGTTGGACGGGTTCTGAAACTTGCCATTGTCTCCATCATCTTCATATTTTTTAGCCTTGCCCTTGTCTTTGGTGCCAGATGGCTCTAGCAGGTCGTTCATGACTCTGCGTAGACTGAAACAATCCAACGCAGAGTACTTGTGGTGTGGGTGCCATGGGCATTGTTTCTTCAGGAGCTCATTAAACGAGGGCCTGTCTTGGTTCTTGCCACCATCTTTCTTAGACGACTGCTGGATTGCCGCGACAGTATTGACTGGCTTGTGCTTACGGTTCTAACTTTCTGAGTGGTTATTTCGGCTGTCATTCTTAGAGCGATTGTTGTGGTTCTTGTCGTTGTGTTAGCCATTACTCTGATTGTTGTTGTTCTGGCCCTTGTTGCGATTGGACTCGAACCTTTCTATCTCCCTGTCTTCTTCAACTGCCCACGTCTGTGCCATGATCTCGAGAGATTTGACATCAGTGGGGCGTCTTCTGCCAAAATCTTAGAACATCCGTTGGTTGTGGAGGCTGTTCTGGAAGCAGTTAATGACATCGCGCTCCGTGACATCCATGATTGTGGCCTTCTTGTCGAAGAAGCAACGTAAGTAGCTCCGCAGGGTCTCACCTTCTTATTGCTTGACCTGGGACAAGTTGATCCTATTGCCAGGTCGCTACATTGCCCCCGCATAGTTGTTGGTGAACGCCACCTTGAGGTCCTTCCACGAGTCGATGGAGCTCTTGTCCAACGATTCGAGCCATGTGAGTGGTGCTGCCTCCATGCAGATGGGGAAGTAGACAACTTTGGTGTAGTCATTTTTGCTAACTGATTGTACTAAATATGAATCGCACCAGAACCATTGGACTGGGTCTTGCTTGCCGTCGTACTTGATGATGCTCGGGGGTTTAAACTTTTTGGGTAGAATTTTCCTCCTCACACGTCTGGAGAAGGCGGGGAACCCGCTAGTATCATCCACTGGGTGTTTGACTTCTTGCTCGCGCTCGCGGCACCGTCCCTCGATGATGGTACGGGCGTCACAGCTGGTATTGATCTTTCTGCGGAGGTCTCCTACTGGGCGTTCGGGCTCTGGGTTACCCCTTGGTGGCCGCGGCCTCCCGAGGGTCCTGCCCGACTACCTTCGGCTCTAGCTTGGCTCGGTATGGTGCCACCGAGTTGACTTGGTCTAACGCCTCTGACTTGGCTTAGTCTGGGTGGAGAGCCTCTATGGCTACTGCCATGTTGACTTCACTGAGATGCAGAATATTGGACTGACTGTATCGGGTTCTGCTGATCGAGTTGTTCGTACACGAGTTCTGCCAGCTCAGCCAATTGTCGGGTGTACTTGTTCTGGGGCATCGCGGGGGTGATGAGATCAATAGACATGATGGTAGCTAGAGGAGTACGATGGTGACACATTTGAACTAGTTCAAAGGCGTTATCCAGATTCTGGATTGGTAGATCCGCTGCAAGGTGGCAATGGCACTCTACTCTCGCTGCGTTTCTTGCGCATCGTCGAGTTCTTTGGGCTTCGGTTTCTTCTCCAACAACATCGACGGTTCGCTCATCTTGCGAGACATCATCTGGGTGATGTTCATGTCATGGGTTCCTATCCCGTCGCTCTTCTTCTTCGTCTTCTTGTCCAGCAATGACGGCGAAGAGTTCTCGTTCTGGTGAGAAACTTCCTAAGCTGGAGGTGATGACTTCCATGGTGCCTCCCTCTTCGTAGATGGGAGACAGAGGAGATCCATCTTGGTGGGAGAGTGTCGAGGTAGACGATGAGGCGCGAGTCGTCGTTCTTGGCAAGTGCAGGAGGCTTTATGTTGGGCTAGTAGACGAATCTGCCTTTCGGAGTTGATGTGATTAGCAGGCCCTGCTGCGATCTTGATAAAGGAGTCTCCTCGTCCGGATCCAAGTAGTAGTCAAGATCCTCGATCTCATCCATATTGGATTGGAATCTGGACAAGGCTGCCTGATAAACAGTGGTCGTGTTGCGGAGTCCGAATGGGAATTGACTCTAGGGGTAGTCTGATTCGCACGATGACTTATGCGCAGGCGGAAAAAGTCGAGTTGTACTCAGACTTGTCCCCCCAACCTCTGACTAGGTAAGAAATTGAAAATTCATCGAAATTCTCGACGAGATCCTCTAGAGCTTAGCGTTGGAGCTTCATGGTTTGTTGCTTCTCCTCTAGGGCCGGCGCAATGTGGCGGCGGAAGTTTCCGACGCCATCCACGATGCAAACCCAGGAGCCGAAGATCGTGCCTGCTTTGAACGCGGTGATTAGCTTGATGATGACTTGTGCCATCAAGTTCGCCAGTGGCTTCTCGACAAGTTCCCCTACCTGGCGCGCCAGCTGTCGGTGTTTAGACCCGACAACCTACCGAAGGGGGTGCTCGAGGTAGTATTTTTGGTTGATGGGGCTCGTCGAGATCAGGAACTCAAAGGTAAACGCAGACACAAGATTTACACCGGTTCGGACCGCTAGATTGTGTAATACCCTACGTTCTATTTGTTGGTTGGATTGAATTGCTTTGGAAGAGGCACCTGCCTTGCCTTATATAGTCGGGGGTAGGGTTACAGGTCGGTTGGTTAAAAAATACTAGTCGGATACGACTAGAAGAATCCTACTCTGTTACAATGAGTATTTTCCTAATTCTCGACTAGTTCCTATCTTTCCATGTAGACTGCGCCGCTCTGCGCCATGGTTTCCATGTCAGATACGTCTCGGTGTCAAGCCCCATATTTAGGACTGTCCAAACTTTCTGGTGCGCCCATAGAAGTATGCATGACAGTGCCGGTCTCGATGCATGGTTTTATCGCACTGTTACCAAGAATGTCATATTATCTTTTCGATGAAATGAAACTGTTACTCTCAGTGCACAATTTCATAGATAGTCTACACCATTTAATTTTTGCATAGAGTTATGATCAAATGTGTCATGCGATGAAATTGTAATATTCTCGGTGTAAGTTTTATTGGGTTTCATGGGACTTTGTTAACTGTACCAAGTGAGTTTCATAAGGATGAAATTTCTCTTTTCTCTCTTCATAATTAGATTGTCAAGTCAGCAAAATTAGACATCGGATTTAATTCTCATGACACCCCTTGAGACCGGCTTGCTCACTGCCATCCCCAATTACTGCGGCGTTGCGACGGCCGACGGGGTCACTCGCGGCGGAGTCCCCGTGACTGCTTTTAACGACCGGCCGGTAGTATGGCGATTGAATAATGCTTCTTCTTCCTACACGGCCCCACATCACCTTCCCCAATGTCCGTCCCGATCAGAGCCGCTGTGCAATGTGTACTGCTGCTACGGCGCTCGCCTAACCCTGCTGACCGAACCGAGAACCTGTCGCCCTTGTCCCCTTCCCGGCGACGGGTCGCTGCCGCGCGGGCCACCGCCTCCCTCCAACTGCCGTGCCCCGCCCGTCGTCGCGACGTGCACATGCATGTGCGGCGCCGCGCCAGCGTCCACGGTCCATCCATCCGGGGCTTGCACTCGTCGTTCCGGTGCGCCGTCTCCGTCACCGTCCTAGGCGCAGGCCTCGCGGCGAGGGCGCCGGTAAGAAAACGAGACCGGGCGGGGCAGGGATCAGGGATGGGCAGGCCGGCTAGGAATGGCCGAATAGGGTGGCTATTTCTGCTGTCGCAGATTCCCTGCAGCAAAGACTCCTCTATTTCAGCTGGAAATCGATCGCTCCGTTTGCTGTAACTTTCAGAACTGGGAACGGCCGGTCGAACGGGCTGAACACGAAACGAAGCTTCAGAGTCCAGAGACAGGAACACTGGAACAGGATAGCTGCGTTTGCTCGTCGAAGCAACACACGGGGCATCGTAAGCTGCTTAAATAGCCTGCATTTGCATCTGGGTTGGGATTGGGACCTCCTTTTCCTTGCGCTCCACGTGCCATGCCGAGTCGGTCAGTACTCAGTGCTGTTGCCTGTACTCCTGTCGCCGTATCCGCAGGTTCCTTCCTATGGCCAATCCGTCCCGGTCCCCACACGCACAACCAACGGAATCCTCGTGTTCAAATGGCAATGCCCTTCCTTGTATCCAGCTAGACAGCTAGTATACGCAGCCGATGTGGAATGGAAGTTTCAGTTGGAACTTGTGTGCAGTTTTTTTGAAACTTGACCTTGTGTGCAGTGCAGGGTGATATTTTGACCAGCAGAGAACGCCTTGTCGATCTTCATCCTAGCCAAACAAACAAAAAAAAAAATCAAAGGCAACAATGCGAGCGTAACGAGATAGGATATGATACGTTGCGTGCCCGGCGTATTCTTTCCCGGCTGGCTTATCTATCTATCCTATCTTTCCGTCCAGTCGCATACGTAGTGCTGCCGCTGTTGTCTTGTGTGGCCGAAAAGAAGATAAGCGCGTAGCGTCCAAACGAAAAGGGAGGAGTAGTAGGAGGATATGCCGTATGGTTTGTAGCCATCATCCAGCTGGTTGTGCTGAACTGCTGATGGGAGGAGTTGGGGCCACCGCACGCATGAAAAACGACCTGCATGCATGCGCACCAGCGGACACTGTACACCGCGTCTACGTACCACGCTTCTAGTTCGTAACGCAACGTAAGTTGACCCCGAATACAGATACAGGCCGTGCGCCGGCCTAGGCTAGATCGAGGACGTGCGCACGCGTAGCCCAGCCCTCAGATCAGATGGATCACACGACCCAGCGCAGCGCTCTGGCTTCATATGCAAAACCACCAGCTCTTCTCTTCTGCTGTATATCATCAGCACGCGCGCTACCTGTCAGCCAACAGCAGTACTAGTAATGAACAAGGCGTGCGGTACGTGTACAGTGGAACGCGTACTCTGTCTGCGTACTGCACTAGTAGCAATATTTGAACGTCCACCGTACGTGGTCAGTCGATCATCCGCCTCCTCCGTGTTCTTGTCCCTCACTGTCCCTGACCTGTACCTAGTATACTGTGCATTGCAAGACCAGCTCGCCTGATTAATTAGGCAGCGATTAATCGACACGCACCAGCGGCCAGCTCCAACAATTTCTCATCCAGATCCTCCAAATTCCCTCGCAGGCCATACTCATCAAGTCATGGATGGGTAGAAGTAGAACGGGACGGCAGGGGCCGGGGCCCACATACTTCCTCCGCGTCAGCGGCCCCGGGCCCACATGCAGCGTCTCGAGAACAACGGCACTCGTCTATCACTCAGGTCCGCGTCGTCACGGATGATGATCAATGCGGGTGGGATTAGATTAGCTTTAGCCCCCGCGTCGCGGCTACGCCGTCCCGTTTCTGCATGGAAAAGGATGGGCCTGAATGACCATACTGCCCTCACAGGGTGATTCGTCTTGGAACTTCTCTTTTTTACAGAAAAAGCAAAAAAAAATCATCACATGCATATATAGCCTTTTAGAATTGAAAAAAAAGTCCATTTCACTCTTCTCACCTATTTACTTCGTCCACTTAACCGTTGAGCAAAATTTAAACTCACTTTAGTCCTCGAACATTTCATTTGGTCCAATCTACCCCCTAACAATGACTCGATAGAATGCTAATTGAGGCCTATCCTTCCCGAACATTTCATTTGGTCCAATCTACCCCCTAACTAGACTTCTCTTTTTTATTTCTTCGTGTACAGGTTGAGTTTTAATTTCAAATTTTGCACATGATGCTCAATATTAGAAAAATACATAGCAATTTTTCATGATTAATTTTTGTACAGTTTTGTATATCTAAGATTAATTTTGTATTAAATATTCCTAACCTATAACAATAATCATGAAAAACTCTTAATATAATTTTTTAACCTCACGCATCATGTTTTGCATCATGTTTTGTATCTGCTCACAAAATTTGAACTCAAAATTCAACTTATACATGGAGAAACAAAAAAGAGAAATCTAATTAGGGGTAGATTGGACCAAATGAAATAGTTCGGGGGAGTAAAGTGAGCCTAGATTTTGTTCAGGAGGTTAAGCAGATAAAGTGGATAAGTGAAGGAAATAAAATGGACGTTTTCCTTTAGAATTTGCACTAGCGTTTGCTACGGGGAAAATGGTTGCAAGCAATTGGACGGGACAATCTCCTCAATCCACTAGTAATGACAGCCTTACGCGTCATGGATCTGTCTTGTGAGCCTCTCCGTTTGAAAAATCTGTCGTTTGTTCAAAAGAATTTCCAAGATGGAGTATATATTTTATTAATCAATACAAGCATATCTTAGGGCATGTAAAAAAATAATTAATATGCCATATGTACGTTGCCAACTAGACTCGTTTTGCTGACGCGAATGAGAGAGAAAGATGAGAGAGAGGGAAGCCGTCGTCTCCTGAGACGACGGCTGTGCTCCAACGTCTTACCGACGACTTCACACCCGTTGTATGAGTGGTGGCTAACAGCTCCGAGTCCAGTGAGAAATTAGACAAATCCACCTCCCACGCCGTGTTCTCCCATGCCACGCTGGACAGCGGATCGTCGCGCCGCGCTACACCGACGAAAGCCGTGCCTCACCTTACCGCAGTGCAGCACCCGACCTTGGTAGCCTCATTGGGCTGCGCCAGCCTCTATCGCGCCGCCCCAAGCACCAAGCGCGGCCTTGGGAGGGAGGAAGAAGGTGAAATGGATGGGGGAGAGAGGGGCCACGCCCTGAGGTCCCTACCCTCAACTCCTCCGACGACGGGGCAAGCGGGAGCCTGTGGCTCATCTTTGTGAGGGGAAAGTAGAGCAAAGCTTGCTCGCGAGCATGATGCCCGACAAGCCAATGAGGTAGTCAAAGCCCGGGGAGAGATGAGAAGTGGAGAAGATGGATGGCCTTTGGCCTTTGGGTGTCTGGTCCGACGTGGCGCGGGAGGACACGACGTGGGAGGCAGATTTGTCCGATTTCTCACTGCATCCGGAGCTGTCAGCCACCGCTCATACAACGGGTGTGATGCTCATCCTAGAAAAAAACCGAACCGGTTCACCGGTTGAACCCGGAAAACCGTGAACCGTTGATCAGACCGGTTTGGTTCAATCAAAAGATCGGCCATGCAATTGGACCGGTGTGAACTGGTGCGAACCGACCAATTTTTATCGAACCATTGAACTGATTTTTTATGAATCGATGAACAATTCGACGTTTGGACGTTGGTTTTGGAACTTTGGACAATACACTATTATGTTATTTCTATATAATCCCATCTTTTATGTCATATGTGATATGTTTGGTAATAAAACTTACATATTACTCACATAAATCATGATAAATAAGTATTATATTGATAAATGATGAACCACTAGTTGGACCGGTGAACCAGTGACCAATAGCCTGACCGGTCCGAACTCCGGTCCGGCTTTTCATTTTATGATGCTCATACAATAGGCGTGAAGTCGTCGGTAAGGTGTTGGAGCATGAGCTCTGAGACGATGGCTTCCCTCTCTCTTCTCTTTCTCTCTCATCCCTGTCAGCAAAACGAGTCTAGATGGCAACGTACAGATGACATATTAATTGCCTTTGTGCGTGCCCTTATGTGATCTTGTATGAATTAATAACATATAAATAGTATAAAAGACAAGCTGTCTGTTATGCAGTCTGTGTGCGATTTTCAAAACGCGTGTGCTCAATCCTCTCTACCCCGTCTCAGGGAAGCGTGCCCTCCTCACAATCACGTTTCACAAGCGACTGATTGACGGTGGGAGTACATACTAGGGGTGTTTGGTTCCACCTTGCTAAACTTTAGCAACTAAAGTTTAGTCCCATTTAATCCCAAATTTGCCAAACACCCTTGCTAAATCTTGCTAAACTTTGATTGCTAAATTTTAGCCCATAAGCAACCTTTTGATTGCTAAACCTTGCTAAAAGGTGGGGTAGATACCCTTTGCCCCCCATTAATGCCTGTCTGGATACCCCCTCTCTTTCTCATTAAGGGCAAATAGGTCATTGTCTACCTCATTAAATGCTATTTAGCCCATGGAACCAAACAACCATAACTAAAGTTTAGCAACTACAATTTAACAACTTTTTAGCTCCTAAAGTTTAGCAAAGGTATCCAAACAGACCCTAACTCAATTAAATATTGCATGGTTACATGCATGAATTAAATATTGCATCTTCAACGATTCTTGCAATATTAGGCCCCATTTGGATACACAGTGCTAAACTTTAGCATAGTGCTAAACTTCAAAGAGGGTGCTAAAATTTAGCACTTGGGGCTGTTTGGATACAGTGCTAAAGCTTAGCACCTTGGGTGAGAAATGACTACATTGCCCTCATTTATGACTGACTTGGGAAAAAATGGAGAGGAGAGAGAGAGGGCAACTAGAAAAAAGTGGACTTGGGGACCACTTTTAGCACTATTAGCAGGTTTTAGCACCTCTTGGCGTGCTAATGAAAAGGGGTGTGCTAAACTTTTAGCACACCACTTTTAGCACACATGTTTAGATGCACAAGTGCTAAAAGTGGGCTAAAAATGCTGTGCTAAAGTTTAGCACCATGTATTGAAACGGGGCCTTAATAAAATTGCACAACACCTTTTATATTTGCATTCATATCCCGCATATTTTGGATTGTTTCGGCAAACATGTCCCTTCTCGTTTCTCGTGGCAAACCCAGCTGGGGGCAAGATGGTCAATCCTTTCCGGGCTCAACTGCTCTGGCCCTTGCCGATTGCCGCGTGCGCTCCGCCCCTCACGTGATCACATCCTTCCCATTTTCGCCGCCGCTTCCGAATTCTTTAGTAAGATATACTGCTACATGGCGAGAGAACAAACGTACGTGCACAATAAACATAATGCAACAGGGGCGAAATCTAATGGATATAGGTATAGGTTAGTTTAAATGTATAATATTGTGATCGTTTTTATTTTATGCTTTCGGCATATACGTGGTTGGTTTGTGTCTTTGTATAGACAGCCTTGTTTATGGTTCCCTATGGCCTCTCTTATGCCCTCCTTGACCAATACGGCAGTGTGCTGGGTACAGCGTGTCAGTCCAGCACGCAGAATCATTTACTACTATACTCTTTTTTTTTTCTATCTTTAATTCTTATACATATTTTTATGGCTTTTTTATTCACTGTAAGACACCATATCGTACACTCTTTTTTTGTTCGCGTCACGTTAACTGTCATTTTGTCGTAATTTAGGATGGATATGCTCTAGCAGCCAAAATGTTTTGAAGGGTCCACCAGCCCTACTACCCTATGAACCTTTTTTTTGCCGCACTTTGTCGCGATATCTTGAGCATTTGCTGATTTATACTCAGTAATTGACAAAAAAATAAAAAATACATGCGCAACAATACTATACGTGCACAATGGCCCAGTACATCCTCCTTTGGTAAAAGCCCATTCACACCGGAATATTCCGTGCAATTAGCACCTTTTTCACTTTCCTACTAATCCCCTTTTGTTACTTTTTCACCCACGCGCTGTGACAGACGGTCGCTCTCAACACGATCCTCTCTCTCTCTCTCTCATCTGGAGGCTGGAGCTCCCCAAATTGAACTGGAGTCGCGGATCTTTTCACACTAGCCTCTAGCGCAGGCACGAATTCTCGGACGCGAACCCGGAGACGAACGCGGGGGTCCCCTAGCCGCCCACTGCCTCGCCTCCGCCCCTCATAAATCCCCCGCCACGGCCGCCCCTGCCACCGCTACGCGTACGCGCCCACACGTACACTCCTCCACGCTTGTCTTCTTCTCCCCGCCTCTGACCGCGGCCGCTGCGCCTGCGCCGCTCCGCGTGTTTATAGCTGTCCCCCTCTCCCCACCACCCCTCTCTCTCTCTACCCCTCTTCTCTCTCTTTCTCTCTCTACTAGTCTCTGCGCGAGTACGCGTCACTGGCTCACTGCGCCGCACCGAGGGGGTGAGAGATCGCCGCTGCGCCGGGGAGATGAGATGAGAGGAGCCGTGTTCCTGGCGCTCCTCGTCGCCGCCGCCGTCCTCGGCGGCGGCGGCGCGGCGGCGGAGGGGGAGGGGCGGCCGGCGGCGGTGGAGGCGGACCCGAGGTGGCGGTTCCCGAGCCGTCGGCTGCGGGACGCGTACGTCGCGCTGCAGACGTGGAAGCGGCAGGCCATCTTCTCCGACCCCAAGAACCTCACCGCCGACTGGGTGGGCCCGGACGTCTGCAACTACACCGGCGTCTTCTGCGCGCCGCTCCCCTCGGCCTTCCGCGGTCGCCGCGGGGAGCTCGCGGTGGCCGGGGTCGACCTCAACCACGGCGACATCGCGGGGTTCCTCCCGCCGGAGCTCGGCCTCCTCGCCGACCTCGCGCTGCTCCACCTCAACTCCAACCGCTTCTGCGGCGTCCTCCCGCCCACGCTCCGCCGCCTCCGCCTCCTCCACGAGCTCGACCTCAGCAACAACCGCTTCGTCGGCCCGTTCCCGGGCGTCGTCCTCGACCTCCCCGCGCTCCGCTTCCTCGACCTCCGGTTCAACGACTTCGAGGGCGCCGTGCCGCCCCGCCTCTTCGACCGCCCGCTCGACGCCATCTTCCTCAACCACAACCGCCTCCGCTTCCAGCTCCCGGACAACTTCGGCAACTCGCCGGCCTCCGTCGTCGTCCTCGCGCACAACAGCTTCGGCGGATGCCTCCCGGCCAGCGTCGCCAACATGTCCGGCACGCTCAACGAGATCCTGCTCATCAACAACGGGCTCAGCTCCTGCTTCCCGCCGGAGATCGGCCTGCTGCGGGAGCTCACGGTGCTCGACGTCAGCTTCAACGAGCTCGCGGGCCCGCTGCCGCCGGAGGTGGCCCTCATGAGGAAGCTGGAGCAGCTGGACGTCGCGCACAACCGGCTCACCGGCGCGATACCGCCGGGGATTTGCGAGCTGCCGCGCCTCAAGAACTTCACCTTCGCCTACAACTTCTTCACCGGCGAGCCGCCGGCGTGCGCGCGCGTCGTGCCCCGGGACAGCGACCGGGGCAACTGCCTGACTTATCG
>NC_028454.1:10839298-10842756 GCF_000263155.2 Setaria italica | reverse complement strand
CCGGCGTATACGTCTGCCCCCGACGCGGCTTCCATCCGCGCCCCCGCCTTCGCCACCTCCACCATCACCGCCGCCGCCGTCCCCGCCTCCGCCGTCACCACCCCCGCCATCGCCATCTCCTCCTCCGCCATCACCACCTCCACCATCGCCACCGCCACCATCGCCACCGCCACCATCACCACCGCCGCCATCTCCACCGCCATCACCGCCTCCGCATTCACCGCCTCCTCCCGCGCCAGTTCACCGCCCACCGCCACCCCCGCCTGCTCCACATTACCCTCCATGCCCCATTCTGCCCCCACCGCCACCGTGCACGCCAACGCATCCATGGCCGCCGCCATCTTACCCCGGCCCCTTGCCACCCACAGATCCTGTTCGATACGCATCACCACCGCCGCCGCCGCATTACCCCGGCCCATTGCCACCAACATACCCAGTTGGATACGCATCACCCCCTCCACCGCATCACCAAGACCCATGGCCATCAGTGCACCCGGTTCAATATGGATCACCGCCGCCCCCTCCGCTGCATTGACAGAATCTCAGAAGGAAGGAAATTCGAAGGATAGTTGGTTTCGCTCTTGCCCCTCGCCTCTCCCCGGCATTGGCTGCCAGATTCACCGATGTACGTGGTCATTGTCATGCTTTAGCTAATATTGTTCTTGGTTGATGGCGACATGCGTGAAGAGTGTGGTAAGCTGGCAAGAATTTTCTGAATTATGGTTTGTCGGTGTCGGTCCAGCCGTTGGTGCTGAAAGGGATTGGATTGAAGGTGATGGGTGGGGCTTTGGAGCATTTAGGCTTGGGATTGGTGGTTAATTGGCTGTGAATAAGAAGAGTTTGAGAGGGACAGAGGAGGATTGTAGGTGCAGGGATATCACATATCATCCCATATATCTTTGGTGTATAGAGAACTTCAGTTCAGTTAAGTTCAGTCAGACATAAGTTTAGAACAAGAAAATTCAAGTGCTATTTGTTCCTTTTTGTATCACAACTATTATCGGTTATTTATTCTTATATTATTTAGTTCGATTTTTTTAACATTCTCGTTTTTACTTATCCTTTTTTTCTGGGTTCTGTTAATTCCCTGCTGAATGGTTGGCTGTGTTTTATCCCCTTTCTCTCCCTTTGCTTTGTGATGTGACTTCCAGAAGGTGGTTCATTTGCTGATTTGCATACTGCAGTTTGCACTACAGTAAACCAAAAACATGTTCCGGATGTACATTTCGTTTTGGAATAAGTCCACATTACCCCCCTAAACCTGCCCAAGGTCTAAGACTCAACCCTCATCTATGAAACCGTCTAGTGGTCCTTCATCTCCTCAAACCAGACATTGGAAACCCCCAACCCATACCAGTCTGGTTTTGGCGTCCCCAGCCTCGTTTCTCTCTCCGTTGGCAGTTCTCTCTCCCTCTCTCTGTCTCTCGTGTCAAAATGAGTCCCAGGCTCCCAGCGCCGGCCGCCGGCCCATCCCATTGGCACGGTCTGCGGAGGGAGATGGCGAGCCCGAGGAGAGTAGGAGCTTATCCCGGTCGAGCTTGTCGTCGTTCCGCGGCGTCGGAGACGAAGGGATCTCATGGTCCACTGTTCCGTACAGGGAGCGGCCGCCCGTCCTTTTAAGGGGCTGTTTGGATACGAGGTGCTAAACTTTAACAGTGTCACATCGGATGTTCGGATGCTAATTAGAAGGACTAAACATGAGCTAATTATAAAACTAATTGCAGAACCTTGTGCTAATTCGCGAGACGAATCTATTAAGCCTAATTAATCCATCATTAGCAAATGGTTACTGTAGCACCACATTATCAAATCATGGACTAATTAGGCTTAATAGATTCGTCTCGCGAATTATACTCCATCTGTGCAATTAGTTTTGTAATTAGCTTATGTTTACTACTCCTAATTAGCATCCAAACATCCGATGTGACAGGTGTTAAACTTTAATAGGGTGTTCCCAAACACCCCTTAAGTGTAGGAAGTAAGGCACCGAGATGGATTATTTCTTGGAGTGGGCTGAAGAAGATACTACACATGCATGAGAAGGCCAGGTTAATTTTTACACGGTGTTGATTGGTTTAATTTTTCTCTAGATCGGCAGGCTTATTTGGCCAGATTCTGCAGGTTGGGGCTGTGATATTTGGTTGTGGTTTGATGACACCACTACTTTTTTGAGGCAACTATTGATTGATTCGTGGGAATTTGCTTGAATTTCATAGTAAGGGTCTGTTGGAGCTAATGCTTATTCCTAGAGCAAAGGTAGCTGAATTGAATGCAGCTGAGGCAATTGCTTCAGCATGCAGAATGGGAGCCATAGGGGGAAGCTGTGAGGAACCGGGGGCATGGGCCGCGTGGCACGCAGGGGAAGTTATCGTCGGCGTGTAGTCACCCCTTTGCTGACTAGGATGTCCGGCCACCGACGTGGATACTAGAGGACGAAAACGAGGTGGTATGCGGGTCGGGGGGTTAAATGTCTGGTTTTGAGAGATGGAGGGTGTCCATTTTATAGATCGGGTTGAGTCTTACTTTGAGTAAAGTTTAGGGGTGTAACGTGGACATGTTCCTTTCGTTTTTCTCCTGTACCTTGTTTGCACATTATGCCAACCTGAATAATTGGAGGAACAACTGTTCTGCCCATTTAATTTGACTGGCTCCTTTTATTTTCTTTGACACCGTGTAAAAATGAACCTGGCATATGTACTGTGAAATGACATTTTATTTTTATCATTCAAGTACCTACATGGAAGAGAATCTGCCAAAGATACAAAGGCCTGATTTTGGGTGTCCAAAATCACTGTGCTAGCACTGTAGCGTTTCGTGTGTATTTGTGAATTATTGTCCAAATATTGACTAATTAGGCTCAAAAGATTCGTCTCGCAAAGTACAACAAAACTGTACAATTAGTTTTTGATTTCGTCTACATTTAGAACTCCATACATGTACCGCAAGTTTGATGTGATGGGGAATCTTTTTTTGCATAGTGTTAAAGTTGGGAGTTTGGGGAACTAAACAGATCCAAAAATATGTAAAGAACAGTCCAACTTTCTTCAGGGTTTGGTGTCTTTGTCTCGTTAACCCCTTGTTTACTTCACCCCCAACTCCCAACTTTAGCACTATGCAGAAAGAATTCCCTATCACATCAAACTTGCGGTACATGTATGGAGTTCTAAATGTAGACGAAATCAAAAACTAATTGTACAGTTTTGTTGTACTTTGCGAGACGAATCTTTTGAGCCTAATTAGTCAATATTTGGACAATAATTCACAAATACACACGAAACGCTACAGTGCTAGCACAGTGATTTTGGACACCCAAAATCAGGCCTTTGTATCTTTGGCAGATTCTCTTCCATGTAGGTACTTGAATGATAAAAATAAAATGTCATTTCACAGTACATATGCCAGGTTCATTTTTACACGGTGTCAAAGAAAATAAAAGGAGCCAGTCAATTTAAATGGGC
>NC_028454.1:10826948-10839074 GCF_000263155.2 Setaria italica | reverse complement strand
GGGCGGCTGTGGCAGCCGGAATTGCCGCTGGCAAGTGCCTGGCCGGGCTGCTGGGGCTAGCAGTCAACCAGTCTCCGTCTTCCTCTGCCTCTTCTCCGAATCAAAAAGCTGAGCGACATTGCACGCCCACGCGGTGTTTTGGTAGCTGGATCGGTTTGACTAGTTCAAAAAGGCAACACTGGCTGGCTGTGCAGGCCGAAAGACTTGGTGGTGTGGCTGTACGTGGAGTCAACGTCGTCAACCAACTCCTTCCTTGATGGTTTCTTGTGTGATCGGTGAGATGACGGGTACATCAGGAGGAGGTGCGGCTTTATAGAGTGTGGACGGGAGGCGCGCGGCCAGCCAACCAAGGCTAAGCTTCCAGCCAGTTGGCTCACTCTAGGTCAAGGTGAGCTAATGGGCTGCCTGACCTTTTTATACTATTTTTATGAAATAAATTCACTGTCTTGTCCAGTTTCAACTTTTAAAAAAGTGAAAAGCCCTAATCCTCACTTGGCGGTCTGTGAAATCATAATTTCCAAATCCAAACGAAACGCTAAAGTGTGCTATAGTGCCGTTAGTAATTTTGACACTCCCAATTTTAGCAACTAAACAAGGCCTAAGCCAATGTTCGAGGAGGTGCTGATATCCTGGCTTTCCTGCCATGTGCTTGCTTGCTTGCTTCCGAAGTATCTTGATCAGGAATTGTTTTTTTCTTCCTCCCAAGAACAACATTTTCTGATATTGTCGATAATTGTTCCAGAAGCGAATATTTTTTTACCAGGCCTTCAGCTCCTGCTACAAGCACTGGTTATCATGATGTTTGCTGCCACCTGCAGAGCAGGCTTGGAGTGTGAATCTTTCTTTTAGTATACTGTATCAATCAAACCTTTTTTAATACTTTCATAATCACTTGTTAATCCTTGATTTGACCCATTGATTGCTGGTTGGAATATCTGCCGGTCGTGAACTGCAAGTCTTGCAAGTTGCAGTTGCAGACATTGTTTATCCACCCATGTTCCCTTTTATCCAGAAAGCTTGAGACTGTGGCCTTGTTTAGTTGGGGAATTTGGGAGGTGCCAAATTACTGTTACAGCACTGTAGCACACTGTAGCGTTTCGTTTGTATTTGTGAATTATTGTCCAAATATTGACTAATTAGGCTCAAAAGATTCGTCTCGCAAAGTACAACAAAACTGTGCAATTAGTTTTTAATTTCATCTACATTTAGTACTCCATGCATGTACCGCAAGTTTGATGTGATGGGGAATCTTCTTTTTGCATAGTGTCAAAGTTGGGAGTTGGGAGTAACTAAACATGGTGATGTTGTTTAACTAACCCTTCGCTTTTGGGGGACTGGGAGAGGTGTCCTACAAGCAGTGCTCACTTTGGTTAATATAAAAACTACCCCAGCAAGGCTTGACACAGCCAAGTGGATGTGATTGGAGAGTGTCAGCCTTAGGTTCTTTTGAGGGGAAAGGGTGAGATAAATCTGATCTCGGTTGCTTTATGTGCTTGTGCCCCAGATGGCCGTTATACCCGTTGGTTTCTTCACCTTTTGCTGCTGGAATCGGCGTGCCTGTTGTTTTTGCACAGTCCTTTCCTTTTCCACAGATACAATTTTTAGTATAAAAAAAAGATCGAAAAACGCTACTGCATGCTTAGAAATAATTCATTTTCAAAAAATGTTCAGAAATGATTATTTTTTCACTGTTCGGTTGTCCGGAGGCCAGGCTACTGAGACTGACAGTATGCCCTCACTGCTGTTGGCCATGAAACTACTACTGTTTATGCCACTGAAAGCACCCTGCTCATGGCACGGTCTTTTGTGGCCAAATGGTGATCTCTTCCTTGCATAATGGCTCTCCTCTGCCGTCTCCTCCCATGTTAGGCACTGTAGCTGCACAGCTCCCAGCCCCATCTCCACCGGCGGAAATGTTGCAGTGGACGGCGGAGCCACCCACTTCCACGGCGCCACTTGGCCATGCACGACCCAACGACGCAGGAAGAAAACAAAAGCTTCCTCATCTCTTTCAGCAGAGAAAAATTCTACCAATTCCACTCCACTACTGATCACACTCGCATGAGATGAGCCTGATGGTGCCGGACTGCTGTCCGGTCCCCTTCGTTGATTCTTGCATTTCCCTCGCCGTGATTGTCGCCTACTCTTCCGCTTCTCTACCTGCACCAGCACAGCCTATGTCATTTTTTTCTCTCTCCCCTTTGTTTTACGGCGATGGTGACAGTGCGTTTGCTGTTAGTAAACAAAGGAAAAGGCACATGGGTGAAGAGTAATGAAGCTGCTAATTGTCCAGCCTACCTCGTCCCCGCATTTAGTTCGGTGCACATTTACACGGATCAGGGCCTGTTTGTTCCAGGATACTAAAGTTTAGCACCCATCATATCGGATGTTTAGATACTAATTAGGAGTATTAAATATAGGTTAATTTCAAAACTAATTGCACAGATGGAGTCTAATTCGCGAGATGAATCTATTAAGCCTAATTAGTCCATGATTTGACAATGTGGTGCTACAATAACCATTTGCTAATGATGGATTAATTAGATTTAATAGATACGTCTCGCGAATTAGACTCCATCTGTGCAATTAGTTTTGTAATTAGCTCATATTTAGTCCTCCTAATTAGCATCCGAACATCCGATGTAACACTGCTAAAGTTTAGCACCTAGTATCCAAACACCCCCTTAATATCCTCTGCCGTATCAAGGCACTGGATAGGCACTGAGTATATGATTAATGATTCATTTTGAGTTCACACCTAGATTATATAATTCATTTTGTAATACTCAAGATGATATTTCAGAGTAAAATCTTGTTTGGGAGGGTACGTAAACAAACAAATCTTTTGCCTACAAACAAGGCGGCATTCGGCCTGTTCGCTTCAGCTTATTCAGCCAGCTTATCAGCCACCAAACAATGTTTTTCTCTCACAACAAATCAGCCGTTTCATCTTTTCAGCCGGCTTATAAGCTGAAACGAACAGGCCCATTATCACGCACTACCTTGGCCAGGATCCATGATACCCAAGATGATATTTCAGAGTAAGATCTTGTTTGGGAGGGTTTCTCCCAAAACAGGGAAATAAAAAATAGTAATTTCATCACTTTACAAAACGACCTACCTCATTTTGCGCAAAACATATGAAGTCGAAATAAAAAACCCCTCATAAACGTTACGGAGCCTAAAAGACTATAGCAAGTGAAGACAAAGTTCACTCTTTAGTTTTGAAACGCTTTCAACATCGAACCACTATTGAATTGAGCAGTGGAGGCCGTCAGAAGTCCATCATTTTCACGACGACAAATGACAGTTCTGGTATACTTACAGCTTGGGATGCGGGAAACTTGAAAAAAATCGAATGAACCATTGTGATCCAGCGAACCCATTCACGGCATAAGGAACAAGAGGGGAAATTTGTGACAAGTGTCGGTGCATCTCAAAAGGTCAAAGGGCGTGTTCTGGAGCAAGAGTGTCGGTGCCTTGGATGGATGGATTTTATCACCACGACAGGGACCATAGATTCGTTCGTTCTGGTGGTCCAGCCTGTGACCTCTATCTCACTCTCCTTCTACTCTAACTGCAGTGTTTATTGGGCTGCCTTTGTATCTGGCCTTGTTAATGTAACTAGCCCAAAGTTTTTACCTTGCAGCCTTGGGCTGACTGGTTTATTGGACTGCCTCTGTATCTGGGCCTTGTTAATGTAACCAGCCCAAAGTTTTTGCCTTGCGGCCTTGGGCTGACTGGTGAACCACATCTCATCTACTTGGATGTGTAGCCTCAAAACAAACACCGGTGTGCGATGGGATTCATTGGACCATTTGACTGGTGGCTCCACATGTATAATGGGTTGTGCTGGTGGCCCATATATCTTTTCTCACTTTCCCCCATTTGCCGACTACTAATCGTACTAGACTCAGTCAATAAGAAACGTCCTTCAGTGCTATCAAAGAACAAAAAAAAAAAAAAGAAACAGCAGTAGAAAACAAACTAATTTAGTGCATTATATCTAGAAAATGGGCCCAATTTTTCAACACTTCAGCGATGGGTTCCTACAAACAAAAATGATTTAGATATTCTCAACAAACAAGCAGTTTGTGTTCTCCCGTTAACCATATATAGAGATAAATTGGAAGTGCAGACACCAACCGATCGATGCTAGTTAACTTTCCTCGTACGTACATATATCAACTACGTCACTTTTACTTTTAAAAACTACTCTATCCTAAATTATTCTAGATCATTTTAACTTTTTTTTCATAGTTTTTTCTATATATCTCAATACAATGTATATCTAGGTGCATAGCGCAAAACTATGAGCTTATAAATACCAAAATGACTTACATTCAAAGAGGGAGCAAGGGAACCACCTTTTCATGTGAGGGGCAGGGTTGACGGTGTGCGTGATTTATATTCAACGCAGGTGTTCTGAGCTGCTTTTATTCTTTTCATCGAAACACAGTGTAAACGTATATACTCATATACAGCACGCACACTTAATTTTATGAATACACACAATCCTACTTCAAATAACACCTCTGATAGAGCTGATCCTCCATATCAATGAAATCACCGCTAGACTTTTTATTCGTAGGCGTGATAGGTGCGTGAGCGTGGGTGTGGTATGCGTGTGCGTAGTGGCAAGGGGGCCTAATCGTTCTCTCCTAAACGAAAAGCCCAACTAGTAGTACTAGACTACTAGTAAACCACATCAAGCATTTGCGCTCGTGATTATGCCACCACCAGGGCGACACTGTTGTATGGTGGCTCAAATCTAGGATTAGGACTCAATAGCATTGAATTTTACTAGGTGTAGGACTTCTATTTGCATGTATGGGAGTCTTGGAGGGAACTATATAAATAAGGGGGTGGAGCCTCTATGAATAAATCAAGCTAAAAGCAAACACCAAGGTCTCATCCAAAGTTTGTGAGAGGCAATTAGGAGCACTTAAAAGGGATAGGCTAGACAGTTCTATAGCACTAGATTCTTGTATAAGGCAAGAATCAGAGGGTCCTAAAGGGTTAAGTAGGGTTGTAAGGGAGTGACAATCACTTGTACTCTTTTTGAAGTTGTTGTGGCGGAACACCTCGGATTAACTTAGCTAAAGCACGGTCAAGTCGCCTAACGCACGATTCACATGCTTTAACCAAGTTAACTCGACGAGCCGTCGGATTTCATCCGATGAAACCACTTAGACAGGACTGAGTTAGCATAGCTCACACGAAGGTGAGTGGTTCCAGAGAATACAACAAATCAACCAAGTTAAACAAGTTTAACCATTTATTTCAACACTGGTTCGAAATTCAGAGTTTTACAAGATTCAAAAGCAGTGGAAAGATAACATAGCGGAAGCTAGCGCCGGGGTCGGATGTCCCTGATGAGGCCGATCAGGATATCAGTGATCCCTTTCCTTGCCGTCCGAGGAGAGATCCCACTTGACCGTCCACCTAGGAGGAAGCTGGGGCGGCCAAGTGCCAACAGCAACAAACTCAGAAGCTTCAACTTCACCTGAAAAGAGATGCCACAAGCAAGGCTGAGCTGCTAAGCTCAACAAGACTTAACCGACTAGTGGGAAAACTACTCCACCAACATCTAGACATGCAAGGCTCTTTGGCTGAGGGGTTTGTTTTGCCAAAAGCGACTACAGTAGGTCCTTACTTTCAATATTTTAGCTCAGATTCTAAGTTCACTAACCAGTCTACATTGACAACTTATGCTAAACAAACATAGTTTCCAACAACAATGTGTAGAACAAGCATCGAGTTCATATCATCATCAGGTTCCATCTTTACTCAGTGTAGCATAGCGATCAAGCAGTCTCAAACTGTGAGAGGCAGACGAATCGATTCGAGTTTCTTAACCATGCATGGTGAACCTAATCTCACGACATCCACGCACCACAAAGGGTCGCTTCCTGTGTCGGCCGTCCCCATCAATTCCCAAGCACGTGTTAGGTCCAAACTTCCCGTGGCATGCAATGCTCCACAGTCCCGACCTCTTGTCGTACTGTGGCCGCACTTGCACCCACATGATGCACCATGGGAACCTCGTTCCAGGGACAGCAGGGGTATAAGCCACGCCCTAGTTCAATCAGGTACTAGGCTTCCCCATCCCATACTAGGTATGATATTAGTACTTTCAAACACTTGATCACGAACACCAACACTTTCCGACCTTAAGCAACTTCATATAGACAGACGGGGCGATCCACTGACCACCAAAAGAGTTCACCAGGCCCTGCCCCGTCCACCGTCCTTATAGTTGTAACCAGAAGGAGAACAACCAACTCCTATAACTCGCGAGTGACAGGAAATCACTCGACTTTTACCGAGTCCTATTAAGCAATGCAACTACTCGAACTTATCAAACTAGTGTTCAGATCAAGGGAACTAAGTCATGCATCTATGGTTTCAAACAACTCCTGTAACGTAAATGCACATACAAACGAAGGAAGGCATGTGCAAGTTTAGAAAATTGGGGTCATGCTCCGGGGCTTGCCTTCGAGCGGGGCGGAGGCAAACTGATCTTCGGCGCACTCGGTTTCAGCTCCTGCAATCGGCAGCTCAGCTACCGCTCTGTCTTCTGGCACCGGGTGCAGCTCGTAGGTGCCATCAGCGAGATTTAGTTCTACACGAATGCAAATGCAGGGGTTAACACTTAGACGGTTATTTCAACAACACTTGCACGCTTTAGCCCAGAAACTTGTAGCAAAGCTACAGAAAAAGTGTGGAATTCCAAGCTTCAGTTGATAGAGAACAAGACAAAAGATTCGGATTGGGAGAAACTTATGATCTGACCCTCAGACCTAAGGAATAACTGTACCAGGATCCTCAGACTTATCACAGAGAAATCCCCAAAATTTTACACAGATACCCTCGGGTCAAAGAAAAAGATACAGCCAAGTCCTTGAGCGAGGCAGACAAGGGTCCGCGAAACAGACAGGGTCGGGCGAGACGGAAAAAGGGGTCGGGCGGGATGGAAAAAGGGGTCGGGCGAAACAGACAGGATCGGGCGAGATGGAAAAAGGGGTCAGCAGCTTACCTTTAGGCCTACTAGTGAAGTCTTGGGGTCGGGAAAGAACAGACTTGGGCGGAAGGACTAAGGCGCTAAGGCTTGGGCGACGGCGAGGTCCGCGGTGCTCCAGCGGCGGCGGTGCTTCTTGTTGACACAAGTAAGCTCTAGCACCATGCAGAGGAAACAAGCGGCTGGTGGGTTGGGAAAGGCGGGTGTTGAGCGGAGAGGGGAGTCCCTCAAGAGCTTAGGTGGCAGCGCTTGAGCACGAAACAAAGGAAGATGCGGCAAGGCAACGATGGCGAAGGGAACTCCGGTAGAGGCTCTGGTACTCCCTTTTATAACTGTGCGGAAGAAAGGGAGTCCGGGCAGCGCGAGGATCAGGTCGATCAGGATGGAGTGCTCTGCCGTGGTGGCAATTGGGCGACACGTCCATTGGCCGGCAAAGTGGAGCTTCGGGGATAGGGTCTTCGGTCATTGGGTACTGAATACAGAGCTTATGCAGGCGCGGTTTTGCCGGAGAGAAGGATTGGTGAGGGCGAGTGCGGGTCTAGTCGCATCAAAGCGACGGATTGGGGCGGCGACTCGGCTAGCGTGTGACAGGAAGGAAGGAAAGGCACTGCAGGCGAGAGCGCTGCAGGTGAGGTGACATGGCGAGCGGTGGCGCTAGCAGGCAAAGATCAGCAGCTTTGCCGGGGCACGCTACTGGCGAGGCGGGAAAAGGAGTTGTTACTGTTGGATCCGTGGTTGGCGAAGGCGGCATCATCGTGGGGCGCGCGCGTGGGCAGCGCAACAGAGGGGGTGGCAGAAAAGCCGGGAGGCATCGGGGCACGCGGCCGGGGATCCGGGTGAGATGATGAGCGCGGGAGGCGAGGCGGAGAGTCTGCAGGGCGCTTCTGCGCGCGATTGGGAAGGAGGCGCGCTGATCCGTCTGGTCATGGCCGGCGACTGGGCGAGGCGGGGCTTGTCGGGGAGGTTAAGCCACGCGGCGGAGAAGCTCTGAAGCGGGGCGCACGCTTGCTCTGGCGCGCTTGACCCGAGAGATACGTGGGATCTGATTTTGGGTCCACCTTCCAGACTCTAGCTCTCCCACAGCTCCCAAGTTTGGAGGAACACTGGTTTTTGGGACTTAAAGAAAAACAGCGGTTTGTTGGGTGTCAGGGTTGGGGCTGATTAGAACTGCAGATTTGGGAACTCGTCTTAAGATTAACTCGGCTGATGAACCTGAGTCGTTACAGTTGTGCTTAAAGAATTTGCGGTCGGCTTTACCAAAATCCTATTATCTTGTCGCGGTTGCTTCGACTGATCATTTGAAGTTTTCTACAAGATTCATCTACGTTATTATTGATACGGTGCAAGTTTGTATTGTACTCATAATATCCGAAAACTGCTGCGAGGGTATCAGATTCTAACACACACTTTCCTTCGCCGTGTTGCAAGCCGAGAGCAATACGTGGCCGAGAAGTGCACGCCACCATATATGTTGCCGCACCCATGATTTCGAGCATGGATTTCAGGGAGTTTTTTTCTGTTAAAAAAGAAAGAAAGTGCACTGTTCCTTGCAAGTGATGCTGGTTAGTTGTTGCTTTGCTTGCTCAACGGCCATGTGTATTATTGCTGCACACTTGCACTAGTGCACCAGGACTGTAACTCACAGTCATAGCTTTCGGTAGGGGTCAACTAGGCTTGGCACTTGGCAGACTCGGCATCAACTCATGCCATAGCCCATAGGCGTCTTGTGGCCGTAGCACTGGTAGCATCTGATCCTCTCTGGCCCTGGCCGTGGCCGGGACAGTGTCACAGTGGGGTGTTACAGATTCATGGTCCTCTTGAGTCCCTGATGGCATCTCGTCGACACGCACGGCTACATCACGCAAATGGAAACGGGAGATATCCAAGGCATATATCCTTGAACCACTTTGCATCGCCCAGAGTCTATCTACTGATACGTTAGTTCCCTCCAAAATTCGGCCATATATGCTCGTCTCCCTCCCTGGTGTTCGTCTCTATCCTTCTTTGTGGCTCTCACCCGTGGATGCGAGCGAGAGCTGAAGGTGCTGAAGCTGATCCATCTTTTTGGACGACGACCACTCGTCGAACTTGGCCGGATTCTGAAATCAAACCAACGGTGGTTTGAATTCACATGGAGTTTTGGATACTCCTCGCGCTCGTCGTCCACGTTTTTTTTTTTGGTTCTCTTTGGATCAGAGACCAGGTCTCGTCCACTTTTATTGTGGCGCTCGTATCCAGAGTCGAAACGACACGGACGAGTTTGTATACACGTACACGTGCTCCCCCGCTGAAAGATCTGGACGCACACCACACGTATGGCTCTTGCCCTTCAGGCTTCAGGCTATTTTCTGCTGCTGCTTCTTCTTTTCTTTGTTTTGGAGACGTACGCCATATCGCCAGGCTATTTGTGAGCACAATCTGCCTCTGTTTTGGCACATGTACGAACGTTCAGACACGGGAACATGCGTCGTCGTCGCCGTCGTACACGAGGAGGAAGAAAAGATCTGGCGCGGAGTTGTGGATGCTGGCACGCCGCTGGCCAGGGACTGAGACGAGACACCCGCAGCACAGCACAACACAACACGCCCGACGCTGCTGCTCGTGCTCTCGCCTTGCCGTTTCGGTGCAAGTTGGTGCCCATCCCTGACTAGCACTAGCTAGGCTGCGCAAGAGCACGATGAGTTGGGTTGGCGTGGACTCGGTAGCAACCCAGCAGTGGCGGCAGTGCGCGGTGCTCGTCACCGACGCGGAGGAAAATGATCCGCCTCCAAACCGGAAAGAGATTCGAAAATGATCCATGCCCTGCTACCCGACCATGCAGGGGGTCTCTCAGTATTTACCACCTACTAGAAACTTGGAGCACTCAACATGTTGAATTTTGCGAGATATTTTTTTAGTTCTGCCAGGAATTTTATTTCCAAGAAGAAAAGTTTTGAATTTACTTGTAGTAATTCCATATGCAAATTTCTTCCAAGAAGGCACGGGTCCAACCAATTAAACGAAATTCGTCGGAACAATTCACCGGCGCCACATGTTGAAGCCCAAGTGTGTACTGTGTGCAATTTTCGGAACATTCACCGGCCGTTGCCAGGCTCCATCCGCTTGCTTCCACCGGTGGGGCGATTCGCTAAAGCAACGGGCGCGCGGCTTAAAGCCGCGCGTGCGAGATGCCCGGGACAGGGACGGCCACACACACACACACACTGACACACGGCGCCTCGCCGGCCGGGGTTAGCGAGTTGTGATACGCAGCGGCACACGACGCCGCCTCGCCGGCGCCCCGCCACCGGCCAGGGCAGTACAAAACAAGCCGGCGGCAGCGCACGCTTGAGGCGGGGAAAAACCGAGCCACCGCCACCATCTCCTCCGAGATCCTTCTTCCTCCCTTGCTCGCCCGGCCACCATATCCTCCTCCGATCCACCTCGCTCTCCCGCCACTCGCACCCGCCCCTACTCCTTCCTACCTCGCCTCCTTAAACATAAGCACGCGCCACAGCGCCGGTGAGCTCCATCATATCGGAAGCTACGCCCACGGTGGCCACCATGGATGCCTCCAGGTAGCTTGATTATATTATAGCTCGCCGGAAGGACGACGACGGCAAGAGCTAGCTAGCTAGCTACTAGCTAGAGTCTTCTCCGTCCACTGCTAACTTAGGTGAGTCCTGAGTCGCATCCTCCTCGTTCCTCTCTGTGCTATGGCTGCTGGTCATGATCTTGGTCCTGCGAGATTGTTTGCTGTTGCGTTCAAGCGTGCCTGCTCCCTTGTCGGCTCCCTCGTTATTGCGGTGTACGCAAGCGCCATCATTTCTCTATGGTTTTCGCTTTCCGTGGTCGGGGCTACAAGCTACACGGCGCCATAGATGTGTTTCTTGTCTTGCATGCTAATCTCTCTTTTTTCTTTTTGAAAGATCATGCTAATCTCTCTTGCTTCCGTTTCTTTTCTCTCTCTCCCCCTCGGTCGCAGTTGGCTCGAGAGGCGATCGGATTGTGAACCAGCAAATTAATGTGACCATCTTTGACGACCTCTTTCTCTCTCTCTAAGGTGTAGTAGTGTTTATCGATCATTGCTTGTTCTTCGTTGTTGTGTTGTTTTCAAGAAGCTCTAGGTTAGAATATTTGTGAACTGAATAAGTATTTTAGGGAAGACGTACGTTCTCTTGGTTTTATACGTATAATTCCTCTTGATTATACGGTTAGCCGGATTAGTACGGACGTCATGTTCCTGTTGGGAATAAATGGAGATCAGGATATGCTCCACAAAAAGGAAAAGCAGTTCCATATGTGCGATGTATATTGCCCGAATCAGACATCATCTTACTCTCCTGTTCTCAAACAGTAGCAGAGCTGTATGATTTCCTTTCATTGCTGATGTCCCATTAACAGTAATCCATTCGTCCCAAATTACTATTTGTTTTGTCTTTTTTTAGTGTATGGCTCTTACTACGTATTTAGACATAGCATATATCTAAGCACATAGCAAAAGTTATGAATCTAGAAAAGCTAAAATGTAAAAACGAGGAACAACACCTAGAACTACTACCTAATTTAAGTAGATTATATCAAATACTGTCTGTAACCTACCCAAATACGGTCCATTGGTTGTAGTATATACGTATACAGTCGCTCTAGGTTAATTACAAGATCCATGCATGAACTGAATTAGTATTTTCCTGATCCTTGTTGTTCTTTAATTTGTTCTTAATGTTTTTATTTTTCGAGGTTGTTCTTGATGTTTTAGGAGAGTCGACGTTATGTTGGTTTCAAACGTAGTTCTCTCATGGTTAGACGATTAACTGAATTAGTACGGACGTCGTCATGTTCCATTTGCCAACCTATAAAGTTCAGGATATGCTCCAGAAAAGGGAAAGTGGTCTGACACGTGTGATGAACTTGCCCAAATTAGACATGAACTCCTTTCTGTTCCTACAACAGAAGAGTTTTCAGTTGGTAAATTCATTGTGAACTGTAGCTCTACATAAGCCACAAAAAAAACACAGAAGTTAGAAAACACACACACATGGTATTAGCTACATCAAAAGTGGCAGGATAAGATATCCCTAAGAAATTTAAGAGACAAAACAATCCAAACACGACTACCATTCCTC
>NC_028454.1:10750719-10826848 GCF_000263155.2 Setaria italica | reverse complement strand
TTCGTCAGACGTCACCCGCGTCTCACCACCCCTTATCCAATCTTTAAAGCCAAGGCTTTGTTGTATTACCCCGGGCGCATTGCTTTTCAAGTGTCTTTTCACCTATTTATACACAATATACATGTATCCCCCCCTATCCCTGTCAAGACAGTGAATTCAGGCTTTGCAAGAAGCTTTTGGACGCTTTTTTAGCATTTGCATTCTGAACACACAATACTCCTAACTGTTTCTTGCGTGCTGTAACTGTCAGCCCGACTGGTGATTTAGCACATGTTATTAGTGGCAGTTAGTTATGGGCTACCACAAATTTGGTTCCACAGTGAAAATGTGAAATAAGAGAGTAGTAGTAGAACTACTGCACAGTGTCGAAATTAGCAGGTGTTGGCAATCTTGTTGTCTTGCTCTTGCCCACAAAGCAAGGCAAGAACAAAGCACGCCTTTTTGGCGATGCTTTGGCGCAAAGAAACACATCGTTTTCGGCCGGGCCGGGGATCCATGTCAGTCGAGCCAGACGTACGTAACGAACTGCGAGCTCTCCGCCGCATCACGACTTGCGTGTGAGCAACTCTGCTGCGTTTATTTTTCCTTGATTTTTCTTTAACTATGTGTGTGCAGGAAGCAGCTAGCTCGCCGCGCGCGGTGTTCTTGGGTGTAGATGACGCTTAGCGGCGGCGGCGTGGCCGACGACATGGAGGCTGGCGGCGCCTGCGGCGGCGCGGCGGCGGGGTCCTCCTCCGGCGAGGAGGAGGCGCGGTGCGGCGGGCGGTTCGTCGAGGATTGGTGCTGTGCGTGCGCGGGGCTCCTGGTGGGGCCCAACCCGATGATGGCGCGGTACCTGTACGCGCTCATCTTCCTCGTCACCAACCTCCTCGCCTGGACCCTCCGCGACTACGGTGACTCCGCCCTCGCCGAGCTCCAGCGTGCGTGCCGTGCCGTGCCCTTCATCTTCAGGTGTTGCCAGTTCGCCACCGGCCAAACGGCTCTAACCGTCGTCGTGGCGTGTGCGTGCAGGGCTCAAGGTCTGCCAGGGCGCGCGCTACTGCCTGGGAGCGGAGGGCGTGCTGCGGATCAGCCTCGGCTGCTTTGTATCCTTAACTAGCTGCAAATCGATCGTATCGATCGATCAAAGAATTTTCCATTCTGATCACGATGCATGACCGTGTTCTTGGCTTCTTGCACGATCACGATGATGCAAAGTTGCAGAACGTGTTGTTGTCCTTGACCATGGATGAATTGTTTCCCAGCTCTTCTTCTTCGTGATGTTCCTGTCCACCGTGAAGACGAGGAAGGTGCAGGACTGCCGGAACTCGTGGCACTCCGAGTGGTGGCCGGTCAAGGTCGTCCTCTGGCTGGGCCTCACGGCCGTCACCTTCCTCGCGCCGTCGCCGCTCGTCCAGCTCTACGGTCAGTCCACTCCCGGCACACCCCGCCCGTTCCGGTCGATCACCACGACGACGACCTCGTTGTTTTCAGTTCCCGATTTCTAATGATGGTGTTGCTGACGATGCTGCTGTGTCCATCCTCTGATCTTTAATTTGCAGGGAAGGTCGCGCATTTCGGAGCAGGGTATGTGCCCGCATCTTCTTTCTTGTTTATTTCAGACGTTTCGTGTTCTTCTCAGTTCAGGATCCAGATTCCATGGAACTAACTTGCATCGGAATTAATCAAACGCGAGCAGGGCGTTCCTGGTGATCCAGCTCATCAGCGTGACCAGGTTCATCATGTGGCTCAACGACTGCTGCCGGTCGGAGACCACCCGGAAGAGATGGTACGTTCACTCTTGCTTCCTGGTGCCTGACAACCGTCCGACGCTGTGATCTGACGGTGGAGGTTTCTGCGATTGCAGCCACCTGCAGATCCAGGTGGTGTCGATCGTCACCTACGTCGGGTCGCTCCTGGGGATCGTGCTCATGTACGTGTGGTACGCGCCGAGCCCGGCCTGCAAGCTCAACATCCTCTTCATCACCGTCACGCTCGTGCTCGTGCAGCTCATGACCTTCGTCTCCATGAGCTCCAAGGTAAAGCGCACGCGTGCTCTGAAGTCTGAATGATGGCAGTCACGAGTGAGGTTTGGAAATAACGCAGGCTGAACTGAATTGAATTGTTTGATGGAATGGCATCTGGCTTCCCTGGAATAATGCAGGTGAAGGCAGGGTATCTGGCGCCGGGGCTGATGGGGATCTACGTCGTGTTCCTGTGCTGGTCAGCGATCAGAAGGTGAGATGGGGATTCAGATAGTCAAATCTGAAGCTCTGATCTACGTGAAAGATGACTGCATCCCAAAGTTGTGCCAACCTTTGACTTTGGTTTTTTCTTTCCCTCCAAAACAGTGAGCCTCACACGGAGATCTGCAACAAGAAGGCAGAGGTCGCAACAAGCGCAGACTGGGTGAACATCGCGGTAGAGTTGCTAGCTCTTGTTTGCAGATCGTTGCTCATTCTTCAGTAATAGTCATAGAAGTTCAGTAGAAATGCGCGTCTTGTACTAGTCTGATGATGAACTGGTGTCTATCTGACGAGAGCTTATGTCTCCGGCAGAGCTTTGTCATCGCGGTCATCGTCATCGTGGCGGCGACCTTCTCGACCGGAATCGACTCCAAGTGCCTGCAGGTAAGCTCTCTCATCTCATCTTGACTGGACTGAACATCACTTGAAACTGTAAGTCTGAACCGCTGCGACGAATTCGCAGTTCAAGAAGGCGGAGGAGTCGGAGGAGGACGACATCCCCTACGGCTTCGGCTTCTTCCACCTGGTGTTCGCCATGGGCGCCATGTACTTCGCCATGATCTTCGTCGGCTGGAACGCGCACCAGACCATGGAGAAGTAAAAACACCTCCCAGTTCACTCTCTGAATCCACTGAAAGAAAGAAAAATTACCTTCACCTTCTTGATCTGACGCCACGATAATCTCTGTCGGCCTCGATCAGGTGGACGATCGACGTCGGGTGGGCGAGCACGTGGGTGCGCGTCGGCAACGAGTGGCTGGCGGCGATCGTGTACAGTGAGTGAACTGACTGATCCCCTCCTGCACTACTTCATATGAATTCAGTGAGCTGATCTGACCAAACGCTGTCAGAAAGCGTTCGGTCAGAGCCGCGCAGCATTTCAGTTCTGTGTTTTCTGACGGACGGACGGACGAATGATCACTTTGCAATTGCAGTATGGATGATGATCGCGCCCATCATCTGGAAGACACGGCAGGTGGGATCATCGGCGGAGACATGAGCAATCCTCACTCACTAGTCACTAATGTGACATCAGGATCGAAAGAAAAAGAATAGGAAGAGGTGTGATCAAGACGCCCTGCTGGTCAGCTAATTTTTGCTAAGCAGAAGAGGTGAAGGGAAGACAAGGGTCAAGGAAGAGGCAACTAGTAGTAGTAGTAGTAGTAACGGCAACCAAGTAATTGAGGTGGCGTGAAGCTCGGTTGAGGAAGCTCATCGATCGATCGATCGCTCGCTGTACAAAATTGAACTCAAAACGTCATCTTTTGCTTGTCGCTGACTCTCGCGGTGTTGCGGGCCGGGTTAATTGTGCTGGGCCCTGAATTGATGCTTTGGCAAGCAAGACAGGCGTTAAAGGGAACGAGCACGTTACGTACAAACAAACATGCGTCCGTCGGTATAACAAGTCTACATCCCTGTCTTTTTTTTTTTAAAAAAAACCACTAGTACAGTGTTCCAACCCATACGCAAGCTTCTGCCAGGCGATCGAGCAACTTAATCTATTACATAAGGCTCCTCGTGAATCTAGCCCAACGTGGGACCCACGTACACATATTCAGGTGGAATCCATGTGGGACCGTGCATGTGGAACCCACGGCTCATTGAGTGGGTCCCATAATCTTTTAAAAAATATCAATCATGATTTTTTCCATTATTTGCAGTTATATTATATGGAAAGTATAAAAATATATTTAACTATTTTCTATATATAAAAAATAACTAAACTTTTTATACTACGTTCACATAATATAGCCCTACTACTTTTTGACTTTACTTCCACTTCATAAACTTGCAAAACATGATTGAATTGAGGTGGACTAGTTCCATATGGTAGTACCTCAGCAACCCCCCGAAGAATTCAGATAATGGCAGAGCCAGCCCGCGCTTAATGAAGTGTGTGAAGATTACTGTCTTGTCCGGGTAGCTCTCAAAAGGTCACGGATTTCTGGCTTCTTCCCTCCAATCCCCGAACTCCTCCTAAAGTAGATTCACATCTACTAGCACCTAGATGTTCGCCTCCTTCAAGATGGACAGTTTCCATGCCATGGCTTGATTCGGGGACACCGTCTGGTCGGTCTTCCCGTACTTGATGTCCGCCTCTTTCTCCTTCTTGGCGGCCTTGCACTTCTTGGACTCCGTTGCCTTGCTCGAGGATGCTTTCTTGGGTGCCATTGCTCCGATGATCTTCTGGTGCATCAGTTGGATGCCTACACAGTGGGGGGTGGTGGCGCTCCGGGACGGCAAGCGGTGGCGCTAGGGCAATAGTGCAAAAGATGAACGGGCGCACAAGCTCAGGTGAAACGGAAGGGATAAGACTCCTCCGTCATTTATAACCGCAGCATAGGTAACTGAGCATCGATGTTTATCGGGGAATATTCCATTTTTAAGCCATAAGTTATTGCCGGAAAAATTACCAAGTTTTTCAGAAGAGATAAGTTTTCTGAAGGTGAATGGTCACATTGGACCAGTGGTTGACCCTTATACCCAAATAGGCCCGAGCGCAGGCAGGTGCAGCAGGTGCGCTCGCACAGGGCCCCCAAATTTTGGGGGCCCACCAAGCACTAGACCCCTATAGCCTATAGGTCTGACCGTCTGAGCACTTGGGCCTGCTCATCTGATACTCTAAAGTCTGATCCAATTCTAGCGTGCCGCGTGGTGATGCACGAGACTTCAGGCTCCAGCCAACGTTGACGGTCGATCCAATTTCCACGCGCACGGCACAGGACACCAGGCATCATGCCGCCTCCATCTGCCGCCAGGTGCAGGGCCGCAAGCGACCGCCGACCAGGCGCAGGAAGCAGACGTCACGGCGTGATCCTCCAGGCTAGGGAGCAGCCGTGCAGGGACTCCTGCTCGGCGTTAGGCCAGGCTGCCGCCCGCTAGGGCTCCAGCGTCACGCCATCACCGCTGGCCAATTAATTTGTGAATTGGGATCGATCGTCGAGTCTCCAGGAGTCCAGGTACCTAATCTGGTTCAGTTAATTTTTAATATTTTAATAAATGTTAATTAGTGATGATTAATATTATATTGATCCATCTAGGTGTTCAGTTATCTTTGTTCCGGTTCTGAATTATCTAGTGTTCCAATTTGAGGTTGTAGTCATGTCTTCTGCAAATCGGTCTAGAAAGTATGAATCTGGTTACCAAAAGCGTAAGAAAAAAATAAAGAATAGAGGATTTAACTCAATCTCAAAAAGGTGCTATGGATAAATTTGTTATAAAAGAGTCCACCGATAATCAATCACTTGGTCAGGGACAGGGAGCTGCACTTGATAATAATGATGACAATGATCCTACAGATGGTCAGATAGAGACAGAAAATATTGTTGGGGTTGAGGAAGTTAATGATGACAATATTGTTGCAGATGTTAATGATTCCTTTCAGCCTGATATATTTGATCCTAGATATTGGGATTCCCTTGATTATAAACAAATTGATATTTTAGCATAAAAGGACCCTAGAAGAGATTTATCAATTACGAAAGGTCCTAAGGATAGATATTCTAGAAGGTTTTCTACACTATTCTATACAAGAATTTTATCAAATGGGAAGCATTGTGATAGAGATTGGCTTGTCTATTCTATGGAACTCGACAGGGTATTTGGTTTGGTTGTAAATTATTTACAAAAGGCCATCGAAAAGGTCAGTTGGCAAATGAGGGGTTTAATGATTGGATACATCTTGGTATTAGACTTAAAGAGCATGAGACAAGTCCAAATCATGTTTTGAGTATGACAACTTGGTATGAGTTGCGTAGTAGATTGCAAAAGGATCAAACTATTGATAAAGGTGCTCAACGACAACTCGAGAAAGAAAAGGACCATTGGAGAAAAGTTTTGTTCAGAATTGTTTGCATTGTTAAATTTCTTGCCAAGCATAATCTAGCTTTTCATGGGACTAATAGCAAAATGTATGAAGATAGCAATGGGAATTTCTTGGGATTGGTAGAGATGTTGGCTGAATTTGACCCAATTATTCAAGAACATGTTCGTCGTATTAGAAGTGAGGAAACTCAAGCTCATTATCTTGATTTTAAGATTCAAAATGAGTTGGTACATTTGCTTGCTTCTGCTATTAAGTCTAAAATTATTAAGAAAATAAAGAGTGCAAAGTACTTCTCTGTCATACTTGATTGTACTCCTGATGCAAGCCACCAAGAACAAATGTCTTTAATTATAAGATATGTTGACTCATCTTCAAGTGATGTTCGCGTAGAAGAATCCTTTATAGGATTTTTGGATGTTAATGATACAACTGGGCAAGGACTTTTTGATGTGCTAGAGAATGAACTAAAGCTCCTTGGTCTTGATATAGATGATGTGAGAGGACAAGGTTATGATAATGGGTCAAATATGAAAGGGAAACATAAAGGGGTAAAAAAGAAACTTTTGAATGTAAATCCTCGTGCTTTCTATTCTGCTTGTGGTTGCCATAGCCTTAATTTAACACTTTGTGATATGGCTAAGACTTGTGGTAAATCTAAGGATTTCTTTGGAATCATCTAGCGCATCTATACAACTTTTGCTAATTCTACCAAGAAATGGTAGATTCTGAAAGATAACATATCAGGATTGACTCTTAAGTCAGTATCAGCTACACGTTGGGAGAGTCGTGTTGAAAGTGTTAAAGCTATAAGATTTTAGTGCACAGACATTCGAGAGGCTCTACTTCAGGTACCCAATATTGTTGTACTGATATTTGATAATGATGTACTTATTTTGGCAATCTCCAACTATAGCACATATTTTCTTCCTTTCAATTTTAGGTATCTGATGTTGATATGATCCAAAAACAAGCAGTGAGGCTAAGGGCTTGGCAAACAATGAACTTGGAGAATATGAATTTATAGTGGCAATCGTCATTTGGTATGAGGTATTATATGCCGTTAATTTAGTAAGCAAACACTTGCAAGCAAAAGATATGCTTATTGATGTTGCCATTGAGAAAGTGGAAGGGTTGATTTCTTTCTTCAAGGGTTATAGGGAAACTGGTTTCTCAGAAGCATTAGAGATTGCCAAAGGGATTGCACTTGAGATGGATATTGGTACAACGTTTCGTAAAAGAAGAGAAATTAAAAGAAAGAAACAATTTGATGAGAACCTAGATGACACAAATGCTGCTACACAGTCTGCCGAGGAGCTATTTAGAATAAGCTATTTTTTACCTATTGTTGATCAAGCAATTTCCTCACTTACAACAAGATTTGAACAGTACCAGAGTTACCAACAAACTTTTGGTTTCCTATTTACCTCTAAAACATTACAGTCATTGGATGACACGAGTTTGCAATCTTCTTGTGATATTCTTGGGGTTGTCCTTGCAAAAGACGGAATATCTGATGTTGATGCCAATGATTTGTATATGGAGTTAATGTTTCTTCAAGATTTCATTCCTAAAGAAAATATGGGTCCTGTTGAAATTCTAAAGTTCCTAAAGCGGCATGAATGTTTTCCCAATGCAAGTATTGCATATAGAATTCTGTTGACCATTCCTGTGACTGTTGCATCAGCAGAGCGAAAGTCATATTTGCGTTCGACAATGACACAACAAAGACTTAATGATTTGGCTACAATAGCACTTGAAAGTGGATTACTGGAGAAGATTGATTATGAGCATATCATTGAAGATTTCATTTCAAGGAATACTAAAAGAATGAAGTACTTCAATTAAAGATTATGAAAGCAAAAGTCGAATAGGTATGGTTTTTGATATATCTTATTGTGATATATATCATATATCTTATTTAAAGTTCTATTTTTTTTTGGAAGGTAGGCCTCATTTTAGAGTTTGGTACAAGGCCTCGATTTTTGTCGGCTCGGCCCTGTACCCAAACTAGTCGTGTAACGGCTCAGGGGCTGTGTGCCACGTGCCTGTTGGACAAAAAGTTTTTTCTCCCAGTTTTAAGGGGAAAAAGATGTGAAATTACAAGATTGACCCTCAGCCTGATTCTTCGATTCAACCTAAGACTCGGGGGCTACTCCATATGGAGTGCGATTTTTTCAAATCGCACTTCCATATAAAGATCAAGATTCAAGACCAAGTTAGATGAGGCTTGAGCACCTTCTAGCCACATGGCAGTACTTGAGCACATTCGAAGACTCTATCTGATGGAGTACTCAAAAGGAGCACCACAAGGTAGTTGGCGACGTCTACAGAAGTACTCAGGACTGCTGTATTTGACTAAAAAGTACTCGGGGGCTTGTCGGCCATACACCTTTGGGCCCATTGGGAGGCTTGGATAGTCCTGCAATACGGGGCAATACACCAAGATATATTAGACATGAAGACTACGGTGGAGGACGACATGGTCTACATGGCGGACGAGGACTAGTCATGGATCAGAAAACTACTCGTAGCAATTATAGTAGCACTCTCTGGTCGAATCCGACTAGTACTCTTGTACAATAACCGACCTATAACCCTACCCTCAGCAATATAAGGCAAGGCAGGGACCTCCTCCGAACATCTCATCAATCAATACAAACCAACCAATACACAAGACGTAGGGTATTACGTGACATTAGCAGCCCGAACCTATCTAAATCGTGTGTTCGAGTTCACCTTCGAGTTCCTGGTGTTTGTTGAGCCCCACGCACAAAACACTATCTCGGGTACCCCCTCGGTAGGTTGCGAGGTCTAAACACCAACAAGCACCACCTCTCCTTCCAGCCGGAGTGCGAGTCAATCAACTCGTACTCCAAATATAGGCCCTTCGCCTTCTACCGCATTTTGATCCTAGCCCCACTGACTACTTCTGTGTGCTCCATTTTGGGCTGGGGCTTCACTCTAAAGATCTTCTGAAATAGTTGGAAGTGCGGCTGAATCCCAGAAACGCTTCACAATGATGCACAAAAATTGCAATGTGCAGAATAGAGTTGGGGTTGAGGTGAACAAGCTCCAACTTGTAGTACTCCAAAAGCCCACGGAAACAATTTGAAGCTGGTAATGCCAACCGCGTTCAATAAAGTGGGCAAAGACTACCTTTTCGTGGGTGTAGTTCTCCATTGGCCAGGGGTTGCCGCAAGCTGCCCTCCAGTTGATAAAGTCTTGGTCTTGGAGAAGATTGGCTGCCACCAGCACCTTGATGTCCAATTCCTTCAGCACGGACTTCTTCCAGGCGCACGCAGGCAATGGCAAGGCCGCCTGGTTAGTCTTGCCGTACTTAGGCGCTGGCAGTTGGATTTCCTTCTTTTTCTCTGCCTTCCTCTTCTTGCTCTCCGTCGCCTTGCTGGACGTTGCCTTCTTCCCCATTTGTGATGCCATGAGGGTAAGTATGACATCAAGATGTAATGGTGGAATTTGGATTAAAGGAAGGTAATTTGAGCAAAAATCGAATTTGAGCCGAATTCGACCAAATTTGCAATTTGGAGTTTCAAATTTGGATAAATTTGGTAAAAATATGAAATAGAGTCTTGAGAGTATTCAGAACTCAAAGTAATGAATCTTGAAGTCTAAATCAAGTCATAAAGCTCTCAGAAATACAATCGAAGATGGAATCAGCAAAGTCACTATTCGTCGTCCGAAAACGTGCAAGTCTGAAAATAATGTTGAGTACATAACTTCGGAGCCAATTTCTGGAAAAATTTTCTTGTAAGTGAGCAGATGTTTTTGGAGATTAGTGAAATATGGACTATAGAGAAGGTAAATGAAATGTTGTTGTCCAGAGAAAGTGGAAGGTTTAAATTTAAAATGAAGCCCAAAATCAGCAAATAAGCAAATTTCAGGCTTCTCGCTGAAATCATTCTAAGTCTGAAAAACAGCATTGATTAGCAATGTTTGGGGCCAATTTCAGAAAAATCTAGTGTGTAAGAGATGGGTTCTTATGTGCAAAATGGAACCTTTGTTGTATGTTGAACTAAGATCAGTGGAAGTTGGGCAAGGTAAATTGAGTTTGGGTAGTTAGAATCGAACCCAAAGTGGAGCAAATGGCTCTGCCGAGAGGTCTGACGAAACTGAATCGTTCGATTCAGTTACAGTCTCGAGTTGTCAGGAACTTTGGAGCTCGAATTCACGGTCTTAGAGCAACCCTTTCAATGTGAAGCAAAAATAACAAATGGAGTACTTGGATTACTCTACAAGTTTACTTAAAGGAGTTTTACGAGTTGAGATAGAAAATTTTGAGTAAGGGAGGCCTGAACATGTCGGTTGGGAAGAGATAAAAGGAGAAAAGGAAGAACAAAACAGAGATGGTAGGAGCCGTGCCACCGCCGGCACTTCTGCCTGCCGGCCAGCGCGACAACCTCATCCGCGCCATGCATACCCGTTAGCCGCCGAGGTGGCCTCGATGCACGCGGTGAATACTTGAATATATACCGCTCCCGCCTCATCCGTTTACCCTGCCGCTAGTTTCACCGAAACAAGCAGAGCACGACAGTAGCACCGCTGCCGACCGATTCCACCGCACCGCTGCTCCTCTCCTCGATTCCTTCCGCCCGAAGCTCTGTTAGCCCCTCGCCGACACCCTACACCACTGTGTCCAACGGTTTTTCCGCCGGCGAGCCACACCCGCCGCATCTCCTGTCCGCCCGTCGCCACCACTTCTCCCCGGTGAGCTCTCCATGCCGTCCCTCCTCCACTCTTGTGTTCGGGTTTAAAGGCATATCTAGGTCGCATAGAAGACGTAGGGCGCCTCCGCCAGCCGCTTGCGCTGCCGCCGGACCTAGAAGCTGGCCGGCCACCGGCCATGGCCGCCGCCGCCCGTGGAGGGCTCGGCTCAGGCTGCCTCCGGGTGAGCTAGCGCCACCTGCACGTGCACCGGGACCGAGGGGTGCTACCCGGCCTAGCCCCGCAGCCGGCAAGCCACCGGCCGGCGAGCCGCCGGAGCCACTCGCCGGTCACCCTGTTTTGGTTCGGGTAGGGGAGACCTGGCCGGGTTGGCCCCACGCGTCGGTGAGGACAGGGTAAGGGAAGGCCGGTAGCAATAGGTTTCCAGGGCATTTTTCGAATAAGGTTGGAATTTTTGGATTTAAAAAGAAATTTAAAATAATTGCCAACCCATTTAATTCACTGTAAATTGTATGGGTACCCAAAAATAGTGAAATAAATTTTAATAGGTTTATTTTTATCTCCTTTATACATTAAAATTATTAAAAACTTATTGTTTTTGGAAACATTTTTGGGTATTTATTTAGTACCTTTAATCAAAGGTATTAAATGAGTACTTAATAATTCCAAAATACATAAAATATGAACTACTACTTTTCTAATTACAAATTAACCATAATCTATAGTAATTAGGTGTATAAGGTAAGAAAATATTTTTGATGCTTTTCAAAAATAAAAGGAAAGGCTTACTTTTTAAAAGATAAAGATTTAAGTATTTATTTAATGCTTTTTCTTAAAATATTTAGATAAATGCTTAAGCTTTATAAATACATAAAACTCTGAATAATGTTTTGATTAATTCCAAACAAATATTAATCCATAGTTTTGCATTTTATTTTATTTTAAAAATTATTTCAAATGCTTTTCAAAAATAAAAAGAAAAGTCTAAAATAGGTTTAATAAGAGAGTTTAATCGCGAGTTAGACGTTATGGGTAGAGTTTTGTTAGCTTGCAACTTTATCATGAAACAAGTTGTAGAGTCCTGTGCTTAAAAAGTGCATCTCTGACTCATGCATACACTTTATCGTAGATACTGAAACTCCAGAAGCGGAATTTCTGGAAATTTTTGAAGAATCTCCGGAGTTTGAGGAAATTTTTGAGTTGATCCCTTGTGAAGCCGGACCGTCGAGCAACGCTAACATTTTTACAGATCAAGGCAAGCCTCGGTGCATCTATGCCTATCTATTTTGGAGTTATTATTTCATGTGTCCAACTATTGGTTATTTCTTATGAATGCATTAAGTCTAGGAGTTGATTGAAACCTTACTTTTATGCACAATCCAACCTTGTTATTACGGACATCTTTGCCACTTGTTCAATAATTAGTAAGTATCCCATGCTTAGCAAAGCATAGTCGCGCTACCTTTACCATTCCTGAGTACCTATGGTCCTCAGCAACCTAAGGTAACATTGTCATACATTTGTATATCAAAGAAAAGACCTATTTTGGAAGATAGTGGACGGAAGCTTGGATGGAATCAAGAAAGGAGTCTTGAGTTCCGTAGTTCCATCTACTTAGTTAATTTGATTAAGGACCGATCGTTGTTTTAACCTTTGATCAAGTGATTTTACCTGGTTGCTTACTGCTATATGGGAACCATCAAGCCCGGTAGGTTAGTTGGCTCTCTGATCGGAAATATTCCGTACCCGTGCTTGGCGTGTAGTGGAAGGGCAGGGCGTAGCCTGAAACTCACAGTGGAGATCACCAGACGTGGGGTTCCATGTGGGGGTGCAGCCCTGGGTTCGAGTAGTCATATATTCGATCGTTGGGTACATCTAATCGAAAGGTCGTTATGTGCAACCCGATCAGTTGTGCGTAGCTGGTGGTCAGGTATCTCCTGCAGGATGTAAATCGGTCCGGATCGCCGCAATTCTCGGATATGAATGCACTTGATCATCGCTTAAGCATTGTAGTGTAATAAAGAGAAGGGAACCGTTGCTTTCGAATAAATATGTTGTATGACTTAGATACATCTGGTTGCCAAAATATTTTTTTTCATCATCTAGACTGGTCAGGTAACAAACTCAATCTAAAATCAAAGATAAAACTAAGGTTTCACTTATAGTAAGCTCTTTCTGCAAAATGTGAGTCAACCAGTACATCATAAAGCTATCATACAGTGTGTCAAAAATATTTATATTCGTTAGACGGGTCAGACTTGCTGAGTACTTCGTACTCACGGGATCCTTTGTTGTTGTTTTCAGAAGCTCAGCAGGGACCCACTGAGGAGGAAATTCCGAAGAACTAGGGTATCTTATGAGTCTCATGATACCCTAGAATAAACTTAGATGTTTAATTACTTACCCCGGACTGTTTTATATTTTCAACTCTTAGCAATGGTTTAACCTTTACTATTAAGTTTCTTCAATCTATGGTTTGTAATAAATCGTACCTATGTTATGTATGTAAAAATGTAATGTTTGTTGATGCTATCCCATCACGGAAGCGATCCTAAGGTATGGCTATGGAACACACCGTGGAGGTTTTCAAGGAGTTCAGGGTACAGAACCCTTGACGGACTACCGGACTTACACTGTTTTAAGTGCATTTTGGATAATTGCTGTTCTGATAGCAATTAGACGCACTTAAGCTAGTTTAAGTTGGGCGGTTCCGCCACATGCACTTGGGGGCTAAGCGATGGGGCACGGTGGCACTCAAGCTTGAGGATCGGGCGAGCGGTGGCGCTAGGGCTACAGTGCAGAAGATGAAAGAGCAGATGGCTCAAGTGAAACAGAAGAGATGATTTCCTCCATTATTTATAATCGCAGCACAATTAACACAGTGGTGAGATTAACATGAGTATTCCATTTTTAAAACATCCGAGGATTTCGCACTTGGCTGGCAGTTTCCAATTTTTCGGAAAGAGATAATGTTACTATTGGCGAACGGTCACGTTGACCAGTGTGTTGACCCTTATACCCAAACTAGTCGTGTAACGTCTCGGGGGCTTTGTGCCACGTGCCCATTAGCTAAAAAGTTTTTTCTTTGGATTTTAAGAAAAAGAGATGTGAAATTATAGATTGACCCTCAGCCTGATTCTTCGATTCAACCTAAGGCTCGGGGCCTACTCCATATGGAGTGCGACTTTCATCGCACTTCCATATATGATTCAAGATTGAAGATTCAAGACCGAGTTAAATGAGGCTTGAGCACATTCTAGCTCCATGGTAGTACTCGAATACATTTGAAGACTCAAACTGATTGAGTACTCGAAGAGCACCAAAAACTAGTCGGAGAAGCCTACAAAAGTAGTCGGAACTGCTACAATTAACTAAAAAGTACTCGGGGGCTTGTCGCACATACATCTATGGACCCACCGGAAGGTTTGGATAGTCCTAGATACTGGGTTGTACACCGAGATGTGTTATAAATGGAGACTATAGTGCAGGACGGTGTGGTCTACGTGGAGGACAAGAACTAGTCGAGGATTAGGAATCTACTCGTAGCAATTAGAGTATGACTCACTAGTTAAATTTGACTAGTATTATTGTAAACAACCGACGTGTAACCCTACACACGGCAATATAAGGCGAGGCAGGGACCCCCTCAAAATAAGTTCAATTCAATACAATACAACCAACACATAGGATGTAGGTATTATGCAATCTAGCGGCCCGAACTTATCTAAATTGTGTGTTCGAGTTCACCTTCGAGTTCCTGATCTCGGCGAACCCCATGCACTAAACACTACCTCAGGCACCCCCTTGGTAGGTTGCTGGGTCTAAACACCGTCACAGGCACTAGTCGATTTTATGGCAGAGTGGCGGGAAAATCAAGTACCAGCGCCGGCAGAGCACCCAGAGCATTGGGTCATGTACTTTGATGGATCACTCAAGCTCGAGGGTGCTGGTGCAGGAGTACTCTTAATCTCTCCCAAAGGCGAACAACTCAAATATGTCTTGCAAATCTTCTGGGAGGTATCCAACAATGAAGTTGAATACGAAACACTTCTACACGGGGGAGCGCTTAGCAGTCTCACTGGGAATCAAGCAATTGTTGGTCTACGACGGCTCACTGGTGGTAATCAATCAAGTCAAAGATGAGTGGGATCGTCACAAGGACAACATGGATGCATACTGCCTGGAAGTACGCAAGTTAGAGAACAAATTCTCCGGTCTGGAGTTTCACCATGTGGCCCACGACAACAACGTAGCCGCGGACATCCTATCCAAACTTGGATATACTCGTGCTCAAGTTTCAGTGGGGGTCTTCATCCAAGAGCTACACAAGCCATCCATAACGGAGCCGGCCATGAAAAACCACCGATTGAGGTCACGACGCACCACACCGGGAGGTTATGATGATTGATGTAGACTGGAGAACTCCCTTTATCGACTACATCAATGAGCACAAGTTACCTCCAGACAAAATAGAAGCAGAACAAGTCTCACGACGCGGTAAGAGGCGCATCACAGGAGTACTCATAAAGTGTGTATCGCGACAAGATGGCAAGGACATACTGGAGGAAATCCACAAAGGCATCTGCGGCAACCATGCATCATCACAAACGATCGTGGGCAAAGCTTTCAGAGTAGGGTTCTATTGGCCTACAGCTCTCACTGATGTCGAGGAACTAGCTCACCGATGCCAAGGGTGCCAATGCTTCACCAAGCAACAACACGTCCCTGCCTACAAACTGATCACCATACCACCCTCTTGGCCCTTATGCTAGGGGCTAGACATGATTGGCCCACTACCTACGGTGCCTGGAGGATTCAACCGAGTATTGGTGGTGATCGACAAGTTTACTAAGTGGATCGAGGTGAAGGCAATAACCTGCCACAAGGCAGACAGAGTACTCGACTTCCTCAATGAAATTGTCCATCGCTACGGCTTCCCCAATCGCATTATCACAGACCTGGGCTCCAATTTTAACAACCACGAGTTCTAGGAGTACTACGAGACTAGCGGGATTGACGTCCGGTATGTCTCCGCTGCTCATCCGCAGGCCAATGGTCACGTTGAGCGCGCCAACAAGATGTTACTGGAGGCTCTCAAGAAAAGATTACACGACATTGGAAACGCCAAAGGGGGCAAGTGGCTCAAGGAGCTACCCAATGTCCTTTGGGGGCTTCGTACTCAGCCATGCAAACCTACAAGGCAATCTCCCTACTTCCTGGTCTATGGATCAGAAGCTGTCCTCCCTGCCGATGTCATGTGGAAATCTTCAGTAGTCAAGCAGTACGAGGAGGGCGCAGTAGAAGAAACAAGGTGTCTTGACTTAGACTGCCTCAAAGAAGCTCGCTGTGCGACACTCGTCCAGTCGGTAAGGTACCTTGAAGGAATCCGCCGCTATCATGATCGCAACATCAAAGAACGTTCATTCAATGTAGGCGATATGGTCCTCAAACATATCCAAGACACCAAGGGACTGCACAAGCTAAATTCACCATGGGAGGGTTCTTTCATCATCTACAAGGTCACTAAACCTGAGTCGTATAGGCTCCAACATCTCTCTGCGAAGACGTCGACAACTCGTGGAACGTTGAGCAACTTTAATGATTCTACCCTTAGTTTACATACTCATGTAAATTGATCATCAGCCTTAGTTGTATAATTACAATTTTATAATGCAGATTTATTTTTTGCTGTAAAATGTCTACCTATTTCTGCCTAATTACAACTTGCCAAAGCAAGTTCACAGAGTTATTCAGCTCTCCGAGTCCTATCGCCCAACTCGTAGCTTGTAATCACAAGTCTGTACAAGGCTATTCAGCCTCTGGGACAAAATTGCCCACTTACGACTTGTAAAAAGAAGTTGGCAAAAGTATTTTGTAAGTTATTCAGCTCATTGAACAAGTCTGTTCTCTCAACGTCTTTCAGAAAAGAAGCCGTCAGCAAGTTTGGACTTATTTAGACTACCCAAGCTTTTCTTATCTAGACAAGTCTGTCTAGTTGTAGCTTGTAATAACAAGTCTGTAGTTGCAGGCTTTCATGAGCACAGCATCTGAACAACCCAGAGAGGTTGCAAAGATAGGTTCCAGTCAAAGAAATCATGAAGAGTCTACTTATCTAAGAAGTACCACTACCCAGATGCCCTGAGTACTTGCACTCCACAGAAAGGAGTCGCATGCTAAAGGTACCCTACACCGTCTATCTGAGGAGGCTCATAAGAGTAGCCTTGTGTGTAGACACTCACAACTACCGTACAAGCAGTTATCAGGGTAGTTCATGAGATGCACTAAAAAACAAGTCAACAGCAATAAAAAATTGCAACAAGACTTCAAATAATTTACATTTCATTCATATCACGTTTATATTACAATGAACTGATCCTTCCTTTTTACATAAGACTACTCAAGGTTTAATTGACTAGCTACCTCCTTTGCGATAGGAGCCACCTCTTGCAGGTACTGCTCAAACTGCTCATCAGAGCAGTCTTCTGTGATCCTTTCTGCAATGGGACCTAGGTCCGCCTGCGGGTAAAAGGATTTCACAAAAGCCAGCAACTACTTGGAGACTGACTCGACTATCTTCTAGGCGTAGCCGATAATCTTGGCAGGCACCTCCTTGAGTACCTTCGACAAAGGGCGGGGCTCCATGCCTTCGACTGGGGGCTCCAACATGTCTGCAATGGGTTGAGCTGCTTCAGTTAGCTCCTTTAGAGCAAGCTTTGTGGCCGTCAGCTCAGCCTCACTCTCCTGGAGGGTCTTTATGGCATTCACCAAGTCGATTTCTCCGTCTGTGTGCATCTTCCTCTCCTTCTCCAAGTGATGCTCCAAGTTCTCGTATAGAGTAGACAATTTGTCGTGCTGTTCCGTCACCCTGTAGTAGAAGTTTTGCCAATCAGTGGCTCAGCCTTGGAGAACTTCCTTTAACTTCTCTAGCACTACAAAGAACAACACGAAGGGAATTTAGCATTATCAAGCGGAATCAGTACTCAAAAACTAACGGGAGAAGACCAATTACCTTTGAGTTGATGCTTCAAAGCTTTGTTGCGCTTCTGGAGGCGATCCTTCCCCTCCTCTAACTGCTGGACAGTGTTGTGGTACTCGACGGCTTGGCCATCGTACTTCATTGGCAGTTGAGAAGAGTACTCCCGCTCCTTGGCGAGTTCTTGGGCAAGTGCCTGAGCTCGCATTATTGTGTCGCCAAAGCCCTGGAGCATCTCAGACTTCCATCAGGAGCATTTGATTATATCATGCAAAATAGAGCAAGTACTCGTGTCAAGATATGAGTACTAAATTCAAGTTGTGGACGAAGCAGGAGAATGCTTACTGCTGGATATTGGCCTACGCGGCGGTACAACTCCATCATCATGACTTCCCTCTCTATGGTGAGCAGCGAGTCAGCGATCAGTTGGATGTCTTCAAGGTTCACCCCCTCAACTATCCATGGCTCCTCTTGCGCTTTAGCGTTCACTGCACCAAGTAGGACCAACGCACGGCTGGTCGATGAACCCGCCTTGGAAGGCGGGATGGAGGCCAATACTTCCAGCACTCCAGCAGCTTCTACCTCTGGCTTGGGGGCTACAAGGGTAGCCACGACACCAGAGGTAGTTGCCACCATGGCTTCGGTCTCCACCTCTAGCTCAGGGGCTACAAGAGTAGCCACGACACCAGAGGTAGTCGCTGCCATCGCCTCGGCTACTGGGAGCTCAGGGGCTGGCAATAAAGCATCATTTAGCAAAGTAATTACATCATGCATTAGTGTAGCAACGAGTGATACGGCACCTGGATTTACTGCCGATGTAGGCTGATCTTCCGGCGGCACGTCCTCGGTAGTGAGAGGCTTCTTCACCGCACGCTTCACAGCGACCGTGTGCTTCTTCTTCAACCATGCACTTTGAAGAACAAGATCTTCTAGTGGCATCCTAGATGGGTCATCCGGGCCTAAGTAGTCATAGCCCAATGTGCACCGGAGTTGTAGGGGTTGAATTCGCTTCTTCATGAAACTAAAGGCCACCCCAACTCCTATCAACCCTTGTTATTTGAGCTTGGCGATTCTTTCCAAGAGCTCGGGTAGCTGTAAATAGTCCCCATTTGAAGGCTCATCCAACCACCTATTATTCCAAGTTGGGCGGTGGCCTGTTAGCTTTGGGAGCTTGGGCTCATGGTTGCCGATGTAGCACCACTTTCCTTCAATCCAAAGTGGGAGTCAATCAACTCATAGTCCAAATACAGGCCCTTGACCTTCTCCCTCATTTGAATCCCAACCCCACCGACTACTTCTGTATGCTCCCACTTGGGCTGGGGCTTGACGTAGAAAAACTTGCGCAACAATTGGAAATGCAGCTGGATCCCTAGGAAGGCTTCGCACAGATGAACAAATATAGCAGCGTGCAAGATGCTGTTGGGGTTGAGGTGTACCAGCTCTATCTTATAGCAGTCGAGGAGGCCACGGAAGAAATCAGATGTTGGCAAAGCTAATCCTCGCTCAATAAAGTGGGAGAAGATTACCATCTCATTGACGTACATCTCCAACGGCCAAGGCTTGTCGAATGCACTCCTTCAGTTGATCACATCCTTCTCCTAGAGGAGGTTGGCTACTACCAGTGCCTTGATGTCCTCTTCTTTTAGCATAGACTTCTTCCAGGCACACGCGAGCAATAACGGGGCCGTCTTGTCAATCTTGTCATATTTGGGAGTCGGCAGCTGTATCTCCTTCTTCTCTGCCTTCTTCTTCCCGCCTTCTGCTGCCTTTCTCGAGGACACCTTCTTCCCCATCCATATTGCCACGAGGGTCTTCTTTCGCATGCTCTCGGGGGCTAAGTCGTGGGAGACGGTGACGCTCGAGCTCAAGGATCGGGCAATGGTGGCGCTAGGGCTACAATGCGGAAGTTGAAATAGTAGATGGCACACGTGAAATGGAAAGGGATGTTTTCCTCCGTTATTTATAACCGCAGCGCAGTTAAATAGTAGTAAGATTAACGGGAATATTCCATTTTTAAAAGCTTGAAGATTTTGCAACTAGTTGACAGTTTTCAGTATTTTGGAAGAGATAAGGTTACTGTTGGTGAATGGTCACATTGACCAGTGGTTGACCCTTATACCAAAACTAGTCATGTAATGGCTCGGGGGCTGTGTGCCATGTGCCCATCGGCAAAACACTTTTTTATTTGGGTTTTAAGGAAAAAGATATGCAAATTACAGATTGACCCTCAGCCTAATTCATCGATTCAATCTAAGGCTCGAGGGCTACTCCATATGGAGTGCGACTTTCGTCGCACTTCCATATAAAATTCAAGATTGAAGATTCAAGACCAAGTTAAATGAGGATTGAGCACATTCTAGCCGCATGGCAGTACTCGAGTACGTTTGAAGACTCGACCTGATGGAGTACTCGAAGAACACCAAAACTAATCAGAGAGGTCTACAAAGTACTTGAAACTGCTGCATTTGACTAAAAAGTACTTGGGGGCTTGTCGTACATACATCTATGGGCCCACCAGAAGGTTTGGACAGTCCTTGATACAAGTGTGGCACAACCACCCAAATTAACCCAGCTAAAGTGTGCTAAACATTACCTCAAATGCGAATAAACACTTTAATCAGATCAAAATGGTAGTCTATCAGGTTTCACCCGATACAACCACGTATTTCCAATCAAAACAAGCATACAACACTCGTACGAAGATGAGCCCAGAGATTACAACAATCCAGATGAATATTACAGAGGTCCCGAATTAATTTATTACAAACTGAGTTTCAAAACATAAAGTAGTTCAGAGTTCAAATACAGTGGAAAATAAATGATAGTTCTAGCATCAATACATGATACCATGGTGAAGCCATCCATGATATCACTCACCATGGTCCTCGCGCAGCAAGGATGGGTCCCACTCAACCGTCTATCCTGGAGGGATCTAGTACGGCCAAGTCACACTAGCAATCATGCCATCCACATCAACATTACCTGAAAATATAGCCACAAGTAAGACTGAGTATACTAATACTCCGCAAGACTTACCCGTCAGGTGGTATCTAAACCACTAACTCCTAAACATGCAAGGCTTTTTAGCTGAGGGGTTTCTTTTTGCCAAAAGCATCTAAAGTGGATCCTTACTTTCAAGTTTTAGCATCAAGTTCTAGTTGATTAACCATTCTAGGTAAGCACCTATTCTAAACAAGCATGGTAGAACAATAAATTTAATCAGGCATCAATATTAAGCATCATCTTTGTTCACCTTCTTACTCAATGCAGGAGAAGTGGTCAAGCAGTCCCAAACTGTGAGAAGCAGACAATTCGAATCGAATTTCTTAACCTTGCATGGTGGACCTAAATACACGACATATGCGTACCATGACGGGTTCACATATATCAGCGAATCTCGTCAATTCGGGGCGCTTGTCCAAAGCCCACTTCCCTTGGATACAATGCCCCAATGGTCCCGGAACGACGCCGTACTGTGGCTGCACTTGTACCCATATGAGGCCGCATGGGAACCCAATTCCAGAGAGAGTGGGGTAAAGGTCCACGCTGGTTCAATCAGGTACTAGGCTTACTGATTCCTCATTCTATCAGCATGTGTTTAGTACATTCAAACACTTGATCAAGACTCCCACACATTTCAACCTTAGTAGTTTTCCTCTATACAAACGGGGCATCAATAATTTCAAAACTTAGCACCAAGCCCCGCCCGACAGCCTTATGATTCCAACGTAAGTAAACAGGCAACTCCTATAGCTCGTGAGTGACAGGAAATCACTCGACTTTTACCGTGTCCCTATTTAGCATAGCAACTACTCGACTTATCATGTTAGTATCCAACACATGGGTACTAGGACATTCAACTAAGGTTTCAAGCAACTCCTATGAACTTAATGCACAAACATAAGTAACAAAAGTATTGCATAATTTTAGAAACTAAGGTTATGCTTTGGAGCTTGCCTTCTTGTACTACGCTAGCCTGTGGCTCTTTCGAAGCTTGGCTCGGGTCTTGAGTGGTCTCGATCAGGTTCAACACAGCAGTAGAGTGTTCCTCTTCAGCTTCTAGAACCAACTCGTACGTGCTGTCAGCGAGGTTAGCTTCTACACGAGATGCATATGCATAAGATTTCATTTATAACCGTTCATGATGTAGGTTGCATTTCGTAAGCATTGTAAAAGCATAGGGTGCATTTTAGGTCACATTCACCTAGACAAGTTTGTACACCTTTCTTTCTTCTTGGCCACATTCACCTAAATAAGTTTGTAACAATTCTTTTCTTCGCAAAACAGGGTTGGTTGGAAAGAAACATAGCTTTTATTTTGATGGTGATGGTGTACACATATAAGATTCTTAGAAACGTAGTATTCATAAAACAAAAGGTGGTGTCATGTGGTACTGTTTAGCAACTCTTTAGGAAGGATCATGTTACTGATGAAAAGCATAAATAACCATTTGCTAGTCTACCATTCCTAGTAGCAATTGTTATTAATAATCAAACTAGCTCTTAAACATGAATAAATATTTCTGGAAGCATCTGTTAAGATATCAACATGAAATTTTTACAGAAGCTTTTCCTCTACACAAGTGATCTACTGTAAAAATTTGAGATACATTTGACATCTACAAAATCTACTAAAAAAATCAAACAGTGTTAAGTTGCAGATCATGAAGAATGATTTTTAACCTGAGCTCTAGCATCAGTTTGGTTCCACAAATTTTACAGAAGGGTTACCAACACTAACATATACTACTGTGAATTTTTTGGGGTTTTATGAGCATGAAAACTATTTATTACATAATAAGGAGACTAAACAACATGTATTTTCTTAAGCAATGCAAAACACATACTTTATCGAAACAAGTATTTTTAATAGTTAGACAGGTACATCAGGAATCTAACAAAATTTATCTTGCATTTTCATCTATTTCCACTATTTATCATGCAAATAACAATATAAAGAGAGCAATTAAGCGTTTGGATTTAAAAACATATGAGCATCATGGATTCCATTAACACAAATTACAGATCCAGAACATGCATGTTAAAATGAACTTAACAAAACTGGTTTCACAATTTTTAGAGCACTATATAATTTATAAAGTATTTTAATGGCTTTTACCCAAAATAAATTCTACTACTAGATACAGGATAGTAACATGCTCATGAATATTTTTAAATTAAACTAGACATCATTAGGAACCTAACAAAACAAATTTCATATTTTTCTACATTTTCCTAGATATTTTCCAAGTTTTAGCCGTTTAAATAGATTTTAAATCAAATCTAAGTTTCGTGTTTTATAGAACAACCCTTGAAGTTTTTAAACATTCGTAATGAGGCCCTTGCATCTTACACCAAAGACCCTAGGAATATATTTGGCTTTGCAATGTCATCCTTGAGGGCTTGGCCGGCGGCGAAATCTGGCGAGCTCCGACGAGGTGGGTGCGGGGTGAGGGCAGGGGACTGATGAGCGGCTCACCAGTGGTCGTCGGGCTGTGGGGGTCGAGGGTGGAGGAGGTCCGGCGGCGGTGCTCCGCGAGGCAGTGGCGGCACGGTCGCGGGAGCTTCGTCTCCGACGAACGTGATAGCGGAGGATGCCGGGGGAGTGCTCGGGAAGGTGCTGCAAGGTGTGGGTGGTGCACTGGCGGGCTTAGACAGCTCTAGTGGGGCTCGGGAGGGTGAGCTAGATGGCGAGGTGGCAATGGCACTCGCGGCGGAGGGAAGAAGTGGAGGGAGTGGTGCGGGCAGCCAGGCTTGGCCCTTTTATAGCGGCAGGACAGCGTGGGCGAGAGCAGGATGCCAGGGAAAGCTCAGCGTGCGGTTGGGCAAGCGGGCGGCAGCTAGGCAGAGGCGGTAGGCGCAGGCGCGCTGGGACTGGCTGACGGTAGCGTGCGAAGCTCGCACGCGCGTGGCCCGCGCCCCGGGGTTGGCCAGCGGGGATTCTGTGTGAGGGGGGAGATTGCGCGGGTGAGGAGTGGGTAGCGGCCATGCTCGACTTGTCTTTTCACTGGTGGCGGTTGGCCAACAGCGCTGCGCCAGTTGGGCGGCGCGACGTGGTGCCGGCGCACACACCGTGCGTGATCACCATGATCCGGACGCACATGGGCTCGCACGTGGCGCGCGTAGGCAGTGCCTTTCAGGTGAATTTTCTATGAAATTTTAAACCAAACTTTGAAAAGTTCAAATATAGAAGTTGGAGGTTGAATTATAGACTACAACTTTTACAAAAGCTGACAATGAAAATCGTGCTAGATTTGGAGATAAACTTGGTTGAAAATTGGTAGAACACCGGGCAAAGTTGGTTTGAATTTGACTTGAAATTAACCAAACTTTGACGTACTTTTTGAATGCCTTCCATTCAAAATTAGAGAAAATGCAAATTATTAAAGTTGTTTAGTTTGAACAGTTCTACAACTTTTATATTGGCCAAAAGTTGAGTTCCTATATAAAAATCTGTTTGTAAATCCTACCCAAATGAGTGCCTTTTAGGGGTGTTTTCAACACTTAGAAGGATTTGAAGTGTTTTTGAATTTGACACTTGGCAAATTTGGTTTGTTCCTAATCTCCTCCTTAATTTCTCTTGTTTTGTTCTTTTAAATACTAGGGATGTCACAATAGGGCTGGATACCAAGACATGTCAAGCATGGAGACTACGATGCAAGACGGCGTGATCTATGTGGAGGATAAGAACTAGTCGAGGATTAGGAAACTACTCATAGTAATTAGAGTAGGATTCACTAGTCGAATCCGACTAGTATTCTTGTAAACAACCGACCTGTAACCCTGCCCCCGGCAATACAAGGTGAGGCAGGCACCCCCTCCAAAGCAATTCAATACAACCAACACACAGGACGTAGGGTATTACGCAATCTATCAGCCCGAACCTATCTAAATCATGTGTTCGAGTTTACCTTTGAGTTCCTGATCTCGGCAAGCCCCACGCATTACTACCTCGGGCATCCTCCTTGGTAGGTTGCCGGGTCTAAATACTGACAGCCGCGTGGTGCCGGCATAGCGCTCTGGCATCGGTGCAGAGGAGCAAGGGAGAGGCTCCGGGTGTGAATTGAGGGCACGTGTCGACGTGGCTGGATGAGGTGGGTACAGGGCGCTCCTTAGGGTGATGGGAGGTAGACAGGGTGAGGAGATCAAGGCGACGGCCGCCGGGGCAAGGCCGGGGCATCGCTTGTGCGGGTGCGGGCGGCCGGGGTCATGAGGAAGGGGGAGTGAATACTAATAGAGGAGTGGGCGAGGTGTGGCCGTGGCAGTATAGCGCGCTCGTCGTGGAATAGGGAGGCGGATCCGAGCGGCGTCGCGCCGGCATGCAAGGGGGAGGAACGAGCGGGTGTGAGAGAGAGAGGAGGGGAAGGAGGAAGACGACACATGTCGTCGTGGGCTGGGCTGGCAGCGGGGCAAGCGGCCTGCTTAGGCCTTGCGGAGGAGGTGAGCAGGCCGAGCTGATTGGGTTGGAGAAGGAGAAAGGGAGGTTGGTAGTCCTCCGAAAGTTTTGGAAGGTTTGACATTTAATTGAGAAGCTTTTTAGTTTAAGTTGAATTCAAATTTGAACCTCAAATTTGAAAATTGTTCATGAGCTTTGGATTACTTCTAAATTCTAGAGCACTCAAATGCACAAACAAGTTATGTTTAACCTTAGATGGACACACTCTAAGTGATTTAATCATGAGGGGAGGAAAAGAGGATTAAAGTTAAGTGTGTTTTAGAAAATTTTAAAAAGTCCTTATTTTTATGGATTTGAATTTGGGGATGTTACAGTGCAAATCAAGATTCATTGTGAAAAAAAATCTATAGTCTAAAAATACAACCTTTAGATTTGTCGTGGATTTTCTTTTTGTTTTTTCTTCGCCACGTGCTCGGCCCACCTTCCCTCTTCTGCGATGTCTCCGTTAGCAGTCGCAGCTCTCCAGCTACCGTACGTGTTTGCCAGCTTCGGCTTGGTCTTCTTACGCATGTCGAAAACAAAGATCGATCCATGCATCCGTCTTCTAGATCAAATCAGAAAAGACAAAGTTGGGTTCACCTGAAACTGAAAGACATACTATGATGAGAGTATAGGCTATGTACCCGCTGGCTTTTCCAAGCTTCCATTATGGTTGGGACATTTGAAGGATATGGTTCTTCACACAAACTAATAAATAAGTAAAATGAAGCATGTACCCTTACTCCAACATTATTTTAAATGAAAGATAATTTTAAACACCAACTTCCTTCAAAAAGTTACTAGATATTTTTATACAACTCCCAACTTCAATTGCTATGTGCACCCACGCTGCTACTCCATGCTAGAGTTGCAATTTTTTTAACAATTTTTTAATCCTAGAATTCCAATTTTTTTTCTAGGAATACCTGCAACCACTTGCCGACTGATACTCTCAGATACGTACAGTACCATACATCAGTCCGTCCATGGAGGTTCTCCGACGACTCTTCTGCTAAGGGGGTGTTTGGAAACACTGTGCTAAACTTTAGCACCTGTCACATTGGATGTTTGATATTAATTAGAAATATTAAATATAGTCTAATTACAAAACTAATTGCACAGATGGAGTCTAATTCGTAAGACGAATCTATTAAGCCTGATTAGTCCATGATCTGACAATGTGGTGCTACAGTAACCATTTGCTAATGATGGATTAATTAGCCTTAATAGATTCGTCTCGCGAATTAAACTCCATCTGTGCAATTAGTTTTGTAATTAGATCATGTTTAGTCCTTCTAATTAGCATCCGAACATTCGATGTGACCCTGTCAAAGTTTAGCACATCGTATCAAACATCCCCTTCCCCTAAGAATTTGGAAGGAACGAGAATACGAGATGATCACTGGTAGAAGCTTCCAGTTCAGCCTTCATCTCCCTTTTTCTGCTGCTCGATGTTCCAGCCTTCTAGAAGCTCAAGAAAGAAGCCGACTTCGCCTGATCATCCTTCCTCGACTACCCTCACCTCCGTACCCCCAACCAATCATGCAGAATAAGATACGTACACGTACAAGAAATAGGGAAGATCGCCAAGCCATCCCTCATCAGAAACAGCTGGGACAAGAACATAATAATTGCTCCAATATACAACATATATAATCTGTGTCAGCATTCAGCAAGATCGAACAAAAACTTGCAGCTGAGAAGCTGCACAGGGAAGGACGCCGGTCATGTGGCCTTTGCCGGCGGGCGGCCGGCGACATGAGCAGGGCGACCATCGGAGATCAGATCCGACCTGACCGAAGGGAGACCGACACTGTCAGTGCTTCCGGCGCTCACGCGGATGCTCATCGGTCATCACGCACACTGCCTGGATCCGATCGAAATCAGTCGAATCTAACCTTGCCCGAATCATCGATCAGGTCCCCAAGCTTGCCCTCCTGCACGTACTAGGCACGTAGCGTCACGGTCTCCTATTGGGATCGGTCCAACAAGGCGTCAAGTTTCAGACTGCAGGTTGGCTGGCGGTTGCCAGATCGAGTTGGATCCGCGGCGCCGGGGACGTCATCGGACGGCGGCCGACCGCCCGGTACGGCGCGTCCCGCCGCACGTTGACACCCGCGGATCAGCCCGGAGATCACGCAAAAGGGTCACGTCGCCGCCGGCGCGCCGCACGGTCGCCGCCGGCGCGCCGCACGGTCGCCGCCGCGCGCGGGCGGTGAAGCTGGGTGAGCCGTGCGTGCGTGTACGTGCTCCGTCTCCCTGTCGCTCTCGATCGGTTCGGCTTCGTCATGGCGCACGTCACCGGCGACGTGCCTCTGCCGGCCCACCTGCCTGCACCAATCAAACACCTCTAGGGGCCACGTGCGGGGTCCCTGTTGTCAGCGTGCAACCGGCAGTGCCGCCGTCGCATCCACTACATCCGTCGCCATCCATCATTGGTTGTCCTTGTTAGCTTGTTCTATGCCGGGCAGCGAGAGCTTCTTGTTTTTTTGCACTCGTCTTCTAGAACCTTGCCGTACGTAGCAGGGACAGCGGGCGGCACATCTTTGGGGGACTAAATATTCGAGCCCTTGTTTACTTCCCTCCAAACTCCCAACTTTGACACTGTACAAAAAGAAAATTCCCCATCACATCAAACTTGCGGTACATGCATGGAGTACTAAATGTAGACGAAATCAAAAACTAATTGCACAGTTTTGTTGTACTTTGCGAGACGAATCTTTTGAGCCTAATTAGTCAATATTTGGATAATAATTCACAAATACAAACGAAACGCTACAGTGTCGCATTTATGGCAAAATGTTAATTTGGCACCTCCCAACTTGGGAAGTAAACAAGGGCCGAATTGGATCATCGGTGTGACTGTCCACCAGTCAGTCAACTGGCTTCCAATGCAATTTCTCTTTTTATTTCTAGGATCTCCTGATTTTTTAGTTTTTTACTCAGTGATGGGCAACGTATAGTATGTGGGTATAAGCCTATAAGGGTACGTTTGGCTAAGCATCAATCACGCCCGATCAAAAAATTGGTCACTGACCGCAACCTCACCGTTTGTTTGCTTTAACGTTAATGTTTGGCATGTCCAGAACTGACACTGCTAGGTATTTGTATTTTTCTACCGTGGGTGGAACCGTGGGCGGTGAAATTCTGTGCCACTTTTGACTGGATAACTTTTGGCGTGGTGGCCCCTAAATGCCATACCATTATTGACACCTGATGGATTTTTTCCAACTTCGGCTTGATATTAAAATAGACACTATCCCTTGACAGAATGCGAAAGGAAAATCGTCGTATTTATAGCCATACGATTATTTGCATGGCAAATAGAGTCATCCGCCATTGTTTCTGGCGAAGTTATATGGTTTAGGATAGAGGTCTTAGGCTAGTCCCAATGCAAAGTTTCATTGCACTGTTTCCAAGAATGTCACATCATCCCATGAGGTGTATTCTCATGAATGAAACAGGGAGTCCCAGTGCACAATTTCATTTCACGATTTCATAGGATGCCCATGAGATTTAATTGTGAGGCATGTGATTAGATATGGTTAGATGAAATGAAACTCTATAGCTCCCAATGCAAGTTTCAATAGGTTTCATAGTCTTGGAAACAGTGTATACACAGTTTCATCCTGATGAAACTCCTTCCCTCTCTCACTTCATAACTACCATGCCATGTCATCACATATGCTGATGTGTCACCGTATTTAATGTGCATGAAACCTCTATGAAACTCCCACTCGGATTAGCCTTAGTAGCAATGGTTGTAGATCGAGGGAGGGAGAGGGCATATGCCCACTACCGGAAACAGGAACGTTGCCGAGTGTAAAATCTTTGCCGAGTGCTTTCTGTCGGGCACTCAGTAAACACACTTTTTCCCGAGTGTATACTGGTAGACACTCGACATAAATAATACACTCGGCAAACAACAGCTTTGCCGAGTGTCGCAAATAAGACACTCGGCAAACATCCACACGACACTCGGCAACGATTTGACACTCGGTAAATCTCCAGCACGTGGCTCGCACATGCGCCGTCCGTTAGGGGAGTGTGCTGGCTGTTAGTACTTTGCCGAGTGTCCGACGCGGACACTCGGCAAAGAGTAGGTTGCCGAGTGCTCCGTCCAGACACTCGGCAAACTAAGAAGTTCGCCGAGCGTTTTCCATAGACACTCGGCAAAGTTTGCCGAGTGTTTGTGTAGGCACTCGACAAAGGCAAAGCTTTTTTTCCCACCTCTGCCCTCCACACGATTTCTACTCCCCACATACAACATTTGGTAATCCATCTTAAAAGTTGGTCTATTTTTTGGTCTGTTTGCTATTTTTAATGAATTGATAGCATTAATAGAAATTTGTTTATTTAAGTCAAATTTTAACTGCAAGTGATTGAAATAATGGATTAAAATCAGTGAAAAAATCATATTCATCTTATTGAATCCGGATTGAGGTCTCAACCAGGAAATGAAAAGAAATTTTGAACATTTTTTTTAGAAAACACGAACACGAACTTGTGGTTGAATGGTTGTCAAATTCTAAAAAAAAGCAAACAAAGTCTAAAAATCACAAGATTTGTCAAGATATCATGATATTATATGTCGAGGCTGTGGTAAAAAATTGAGAAGGTTTTGGCCAATTTCTGACATATGATGCTTACAAACCGACTCATCTCCCGAAACGATTCGTAGGAGTTAGAAAGGATCCGATAAGATTTGGAGTCCAAGTGACACTTGATTTGGGGTTTGACTTCAAAGTTTTTTGTATAGGCAACATACAACATATATTGGTTCATGTCAAATTTTGGAAATTTTTTGGATCCGTTTGATATTTTTTATTGATTAAATGCAATTATAGATTTTTAATAGATATAAATTCAATTTGAGCTATAATTGCATGGAATAATGGGGTAATATCAGTAGAAAAATCATATAACCATTGTTGAGTGAATTTGACATGGTTTTTCCCAAGTATATTAGAAAAAGGTTAGTAAAACACGTTATTGAAGAAGTGTACAAGAAATATAAGTGTACTTTGCCGAGTGTCTAGGGAAAACACTCGATAAAGGTAATATTTTGCCGAGTGTTTTCGCTACACACTCGGCAAAGTATGTACACGGGCCCGCTGGCAGGCACGTGTTCCGATTGAAATTTTTTTTAAAAAAAATAAAACTTCACTTTGCCGAGTGCCCGCAATCTGACACTCGGCAAACCTTCTGACTTTGTTGAGTGCTAGATTGCGGGCACTCGTCAAACCACCTGACTTAACTCCCACGGCCTTCTGACTCGAACACTCAGGCACCAAAACGAATCTCATCATTTCCGCTGCCGCCGACGCCCTCTGTCGCCTCCGCCGGCCGCCCCCGCCTGCCTGGCGCCCCGCCCGCCGGCACCCCCGCCTGCCACCCGCCGCCCTCTTCCTCCGGTGGCCCACCGTGCCCGCCGCCCCCGGCGCCCCGCGCACCGCCCCGGTGGCCCTGCCACCGGCGCTCCCATCCCTGGCACCCCCGGCCCGGCGCCCCTGCACCCGGTGCGCCCGCCGCCACCAACCGTCCCCTCGCCTCTCTAGGCTGGCATCCCTCACCCCTCCCGGTAATCAATCTTTGTTCTTCAAGTTACAAAATTGGAATTAGAAATTAGAAAAGGGTACAGAGGTGGTAGGATGAAATAGAAATTAGAAATTACAAAATTAATTAGTAATTAGGGAAGGATAAGATAGAGAGGTGGTAGGGCTTTTGTTTTAGAAATTAGAAAATGATGTTTGACTTGGCAATCTAAGATATAAGAACTGTATGTGAAAGTCGGCCATCGTGCCATTCCGCTGCTATAGATGTGGTTGTCGGCCATCGTGCCGTTTTATTTGATGCAAGTTATGGAAACCTCCACGTGCAGGGGAGGTGCTGTCAAAAATTTAACTTGACAGTTGTATATTCTTTTTTTTGCAAGAGAGGCTACGTTACCGTCCTCGAGTCGTCACTTTGTAGGATAGCAAGGTGAGGCATCCTACACCTCTCTTTCCGTATGATGTTCGTATATCACGTAACCTAGTTAGGCGTCTCCCGTTCGAAAGAGATACGGTTGGAAATATGCAGATGTTTGCATATTTATAACCGTATCTATTTCGAATTGTCCACGTTTTTTGGACAGCCCGAGGATGTGTAGGTGGGTTTAGTTTCCATGGTCTACTTCGACTTGAGATAGAGTTTCGGTAGCACCTCCCTATTGTTCTCCGGATACACAATCTCCATTCCAGGACGTGTATTTGGAGAACAGCGGGGAGGTGCTGTCGAAATTCTATCTCGGGTCGGAGTAGACCATGGAAACTCGACCCACCTACACATCCCCGGGTGGGATTAGGACCTATCTTCACCTAATAGACAGTATAGCAACGTGTAGATGCAACGTGATTTTTTATATTACTCGCTGATATGCTAGAGGATGGAGGATCGTCAGTGGATGTACACGGGCCGCTCTAGTGAGAATTCATTGACCGATGAATGGATTAACAAGACCGATGCTTTCTTGGAACGGGCATTTGCAAGGATCAAAGGAGCAAGAGATACTTGGTGTCCATGTAGCAAATGTGGAAACATGCATCGGCAAACCTTGCTAGACATGGGTAAACATCTTGTTAGGCACGGATTTACGTCAGACTATACCAGGTGGATCTAGCATGGTGAAGTCGATCGTGGGAGAGACGAGGTCGTCAGACAATGCATCGAGGAATATGATGATGATGCCAGGGTGGGAGACATGTTAGATGACTATCATGAAGCACGTAGGGAGGAGGAGCCAGAGGCTACTGCAAAGGCATATTACGACATGTTGTCTGCGGCACAGCAACCCCTTCACGGGCATACCAAGGTTTCTCAACTGGATGCCATTGCACATCTAATGGCCGTGAAGTCCCAGTTAGCTTGAGTCAAGACACCTTCGATATTATGTTGACAGTTTTTGGGAGCCTGCTCCCGCAGGGTCACATCTTGCCAAACACCATGTATGAGGCACAAAAACTCCTTCTGCACTTAAGATGCCATACGAGTAGATACATGCTTGCTCGAAGAGATGCATCTTATTTAGGAAAGAGTATGCAGAAGCAAAGTACTGTGTGAAGTGCGAATCGTCTAGGTTCCTTGAGGTAGACTCTGATGACGGTCAGAGGAAGCAGCTTGCAATCCCTGTGAAGATCCTACAGTACCTTCCCTTCATACCGAGGATCCAACGGCTTTACATGAGTGAAGAATCCGCGAAACAGATGACATGGCACAAAAACGGACGTCGATACAATACTGAGAAGCTGGTACACCCATCCGATGGTGAAGCCTGGACAAAGTTTGATACGATTTATCATGAGAAAGCTCTAGAGGCTCGTAATGTACGTGTTGCGCTGGCAACAGATGGATTCAATCCTTATGGAATGGCGGCTGTCCCGTACACATGTTGGCCTATGTTCGTTGTCCCCCTCAATCTCCCCCTTGGTGTCCTCTTTCAACGATAGACCATATTTTTATCGTTGATAATTCCAAAACACCCAGGGAATAATATGAGTGTGTACATGGAGCCTCTGATTGATGATTTGGTCTATGCATGGGAGAAAGGGGTATGGACATACGACCGAGCTACAAGGACAAACTTCAAGATGCATGTTTGGTACCAGTACTTCCTGCATGACTTGTCGGCATATGGTATTTTCTGTGGCTGGTGTGTTCACGGGAAGTTCCTATGCCTAGTATGAGAGGCTTCTTTGAAGTTCATTTGGTTGACGAAGGGTGACAAGTATTCTTTGTTCGACAAACATCAACAATTCCTCCCTCCTGACCATCCTTTCAGATGAGACATTAAAAACTTTACAAAAGATGTCATAATTAACAACCCTGCACCACAAATGATGACCTTAGCTGCAGTTCGTGCTCAGTTAGACGCTCTTGAGATCAATAATCATGAAGGTGGTTTTGTGGGATATGGCGAGCAACATGCTTGGACTCAGAAGTCGTGCTTGTGGAACCTCCCTATTTTGATGACCTTCTTCTCCCACATAACATTGATGTTACGCACACTGAAAAAGAATATCGCCAAGACAATTTTTGGTACAATCATGGACATTCCTGACAAGAGAAAAGATAACGTTAAGGCTAGAGTGGATCAAGCAAGGTTATGCAACAGACCAAAGCTAGACATGGCGCCTCCCAAAGCTGGCAAGTTGTGGAGAAAGCCTAAGGTTGATTTCATCCTGACGAGGGCCCAAAGGAGGGAGGTATTAGAATGGTTCCAAACGTTAATGTTCCCTGATGGGTATGCAGCGAATCTGAAGAGGGGAGTGAACTTAGCTACTATGCAAATCAACGGGCTCAAAAGTCATGATTACCCTCAGCATGTCTGGCAGGTGCTAGCGGAGTTGAGCAATTTCTTCTGCCAGCTTTGTGCCAAGGAGTTATCTCGGACCGTGGTTGCAGAAATGGAAAGAATGGCACATGTGTTGCTCTGTAAGTTGGAGAAGTTCTTTCCTCCTGGCTTTTTCAATACGATGCAGCATATAATTCTGCACCTCCCGTATGAAGCACGAATGGTGGGGCCTGTGTAGGGCCGTTGGTGCTATTCAATTGAGAGATGTCAAAAGGTTCTTCGAACGAAATGTAAAAATAAATGCAAAATTGAAGCATCCATTGCAGAGGCATACATTCTGGAGGAGGTGTCAAACTTCACAACAAAATACTATGCTGACAACCTTCCTAGCGTGCATAATCCACCCCCTCATTACAATGACAGTGAAGCTGAATCGAGCCTTAGCCTTTCCCGAGGACAACTCAGAAGTGCAAGTGGTGCGGCACAAAAGAACTTGAAACATGAAGACTGGCGCACTATCATGCTGTATGTATTGACCAACCTATCTGAGGTGGAGCCGTACATACTGTAAGTTCTCAACAAACTTGTTTGTTCTCAATTAGTCACTATTCTACTTCCAACTCGCATGTTTCTCATTGGTACAGGGAATTCCATCGTCACTTCTGGCGTAATTCAAGGGAACCTACCCCGCACGAAGCAGAGACTCTTCTCAAAGAGGGTGCGGAAAATGGAATGCCCGATTTCATTTCTTGGTTCAAACATAACGTGCAGTCCAATTTAGCTCGTAGTTAGTTTGATATTACAAGTTGCTCGTACATGCGAATAATATAACGAACCACCCTACTTCAACTTGCAGGGCCAAACCGATGCGTCTATGAATGTCGAGTTGCAGGGCCAAACCCAAGATCTTACTAGTAAACGATCTTACAAGGAGACGATGTCTATATTGTGGCTCAACAGGCCACGCAAGTTTATTATTTGTCATACCCATACCAAACCGACGACCGTCTTAAGGGTTGGGATGTTGTGTACAAGGTATCGCCACACGGTAAACTACCTGTACCAAACATTGAAGATTACAACATTGACCCCAACACATATGATGGAGATTTTTTTCAAGAAGATGGGCTCGAAGGGATTTTTGAGATTGAATTAACTGAAGCTTTCGGAATGGAAGTAGACAATGAAAGGGTTGTTGATGATGACGCTGGAGATGAGGTTCATAATATGAAGGAGTTAGAATTACTTCAGCGATTACAGTTAGGGTAGGACATTGATGACGACATTCCTCCTTCAGAGCATGGGAATGATTTTATTGACACGCGTGACAGTGATGATGAGACTTATGATCCAGCTAATCCCGATCATGACGATTATTTCTAATACATGTATGGACCGTACTAATTTATTTATTATTTGTCATACCATGTTATTTTTTAAGTATGTTTAGTTTATTTTGCATATCTTCCTAAGTATGTTTTGTTTATCTGTGCTGATTGGTTTACTCTTTGTAATTGCAGGTGATTGAACAATGGTGGGTGGTACGAGGAAGATCGCAACGCTTTACGAAAAATTCAAAGCTGTAGCTTTAGGGTCAGGTACAAGGTTAGACGCATCGAGGGGTCGAGGGAAGTGTCGAGGCAGGGGTGTCGCACTAGTTGAGGAAATGGAGGAGGCACAGGTCCTGGGTAGAGGCTGGGGTCGAGGAAGGGGTCGAGGAAAGGGTAAAGGGGTGAGACCCCCGTCGCCTGTACCTTCGCCCCGGTCATCTGAGGAGGAGGAGATACCTTCCGCGCACGCCTCTAGTGATGAGGCGGAGGTACAGGAGGAGCATGAGCAGGAGTAGGAGCAGGAGTAGGAGAAGGAGCAGGAGAGGGAGGAGTGGGAGGAGGCAGGGGATTCGCAGTCCAAGATCTGGTTGCGAGGTCCCTTGTCCCTCCCAAGGCGACCGATCCCTCTTCATAGACACCCACTGATTCAACCCACTGGGGCAAAGTAAGTTCCTTTACATATTCTCAGTACTTTTGATATGTTGAAAATTACAATAGAAACTAATAATTTATATTAATCACTTGTGCAGGAGTTGGATTAAGCTCAATGGGGGTAGCCACAACCGCAAGGTCAACGGCATCCTTGGTCTTTTGTGTAGGCTAGACTTCCCTGGTCTAGTGGTCTTTGCCAGACAGGAGGAGCCGGCCTACACGTGGGACCACTACGTCGTCGCCGCCAACGTCGATGATCGTGACCACAGGACATTCACGAACAAGGCGGAGCGGGTGAAGGCCGAGCTGTGGGTAAGTATTCGCAGCACTACATTGGTTAATACATCAATTTCGCTGGACATTCTTGAAATAATAATTGTATGCAACGTGTCTATACGCAGAACTTTTATAGATGCCAGGAGGGATTCGAGGCTAGAGCGGCCTCCGTCGCTGAACAAGCCGCCAAGAAGCTCGTAAGGGCATGCACTACGAGGCACGGGTTCAGGCCATCATTGACTTCTATGCTGAATTCAGAAGGATGAAGGTTAAAAAAGAAGAGGCAAGGACAATGAACCTGACCAAGGAAGAATTCATGGCGGTACGTACAGAAAGTTAATATTTACTATTTCTGAGATTAATTACGCTTAATTTCTTTTGTTATATGTCACACACTTGATGATGTAGGTGCCTCCGGGTGGTGCCGAGCCTATACCCGGTGCTGCGAACAAATGGTGGAGGTGTGGTTGCAGCCCGGGTGGTTGGAGAACCACCTTGCTTGCCAAGAGCGGCGTCTGCAGATGCCATATGCATCACACTATCAAGGCAACCTGAGCCTTGATGAATACAAGGAAAAATAGGTACGCGAATTCATTTCTTTATTCTCACATTCAATATTGCATACTTTCTAATCCTTTTGCATTTTTGCCGCAGACGTCATCACATGATGGCCAGGAGTGCTCCCGGTTCAAGGCATGGGTTATGTCCAAAAAGGGCAAGGCGACCACCGACATTGACTTCAACCCGGAGGACCTGCCCGAGGCGTACAGCCATCCAAGCATCCACAGTCACGTCACCGAGTACACATCAATGGCAAGGGAGGTTCATGGGCCAGAGTTCGATCCGAGCTCTCAGGATATTGATGCAGAAATTGTGATGAGGGTGGAAGGAGGCAAGAAGCATGGCTGGTATTGGATTGTAGATAGCATGATCGACACTGCCAGTACTCCCAATCTCTCCCAGATCCGAGCAAGGAGCACGGACTCTAGCCCCGCGATACGGGCACGGCCGACCACTGCACAGTTACAGATGCAGGCTTTGCAGGTTATTTCTGTTTGTTTCATCTTTCGTTGATTTTTACGTACCTTTTGCTTTGCAATAAGACATTGGGATGAAATATTGTAGGCCCAGGTGGAAGTAGAACGGAAGCGACGGGAGGACATAGAGGCGAGGATCGAGGCGGATCGGCAGATAGAAAGGTAGAGGACGGAGTCGATGTTGACATGCAGAGTGTTTTTCAGAGTTTAGGTCAAACTCCACCACCTATGCCACCGAACCTATTCCCGCTACCTCCACCTCCTGCAGCTACTCCTGTGAGTCGCTCTCAACCTCACAATCAATCTAGAATTAAACTAGAAACTACAGGCACTAGAAACTGACACTAGAAAAGTGACTAATGCAATCTCTTTAACTTTTGTGCAGAATCAATCAGCGGCATCCAATGCAGAATCATCTTGGGGGCAGTGGCTACCTACACATCCTCCTCAGTGACTTGTTTGAACGGCTATTGTGTTAAGCAAATTTGTGAATTACTTGTTTAGACTAGAACATATATATGTACTTCTGAATGTTATTTGTGTGCTTGTGATGCTTGTGATGCAATCTATATGCCTGTGATGCTTCTATGGTTGTTTTTTGAGAGGGGTCCTTTATATGTAACGAATCTGTTTAACAGGAGGCGGGAGGACACTTTGCCGAGTGTTAAGGCCAGTTTCTGTTAATCTGTGACTACTTTGCTGAGTGTATCGACACAACACTCGGCAAAGGCGCCATAAAAAGCTGGCGGAAGCGTCTTCTTTGCCAAGTGCAACGAAGTCGACACTCGGTAAACACTAAAAGTTCGCCGACTGTCATGGGCACGACACTCGGCAACATTTTGAATTTTCATGGAGTGTTTGTGAAACAGCACTCGGCAACATTTAGACTCTTCGCCGAGTGTCGGGACGGAGGCACTCGGCAAAACGTCAACCTTTGCCGAGTGTTCTTCCGTCTGGCACTCGGCAAAAGCATCGTTACCGTGACAGTCCGTCAACGCATTTTTGCCGAGTGTTTTGTTTTGCCGAGTGTTTTTTGACACTCGGCAAAGCGTTTGCCGAGTGCCCGATGTTTGACACTCGACAAATCCACTGTTTGCCGAGGGAAAGTTCGCTGAGTCCAGTTCGTCGAGTGTTACACTCGGCAAACTCTTTCCCGAGTGTTTTTGGCCTTCACCGAGTGCCTGGGGCACTCAGCAAACTTCCTGTTTCCGGTAGTGGCGTCTCCAAAAGTAACCTTTGTAATGGCAAATATGCTAAATTTGGACATACGTATCAGTAATGGTACTCGTATCCTCCATTCATCTACGAAAGAATTTGATGTGTTTAATACAACACAAGAACAGTTAGAGTCTCAGAACCCTCAGCTGCATGCATGCATCTAAGACAAAACAGAAAGGCAAAGGCCAACACAAACACTTTCCCCCGGTGCCCCGTAACCAGCTCTCTCTCAGGGCCAGGACGTTACGCTACTGCAGGTCTGCAGGCTTCATCGCCACAGGGCTATCGTCTATCGACAGCTCAGCCCTCCCGAGACGGCGCGTACTTTGCAGGTGGTCCGTGGCCGGCTCCGGGATCCAACCCAACCGTTTGCGCTTGGTCTGGCGCTGTAGCAACGGATGTCTCGGCATCTTGCGCCAGGCAGGCGGGCGCCACACATGCCACTATGCCAGCAAGGCTGTGCCGACGACGGCCGGCCGCGTTTACTGCTGACCACACGGCCCTGCGGTGGGTCCGGCGCTGCTCCCCTCACCGCTTGCGTCACCGGCGTCCCCTCCCCACGTATAAATGGACCACTTCTCTCCACGAACACAACACTCATAGGCCATAGCTCTCGTTCACTCTCGTTTGCCACAGCCAGCAGCCTATCAGCATCGCTCGCTAGCTTCCAGCTCCAGCAACAGCTTGTCGTGTGCGTTCCTTGACTCGCATCTGCGCTGCGAACAATGCCGGCCATGGTGGAGGAGCTCCGGGCTGCGGCGGAGGCGGAGCCGCACTTCCTGGTGGTGACCTACCCGGCGCAGGGTCACATCAACCCGGTGCGCCACCTCGCGCGCCGCCTGCTGCGCGCCACGGGGGCGCGGGTCACCGTTTCCACGGCCGTGTCCGCGTTCCGCAAGATGTTCCCGGGCGAGGACGACGACGCGGCGGCGGAGGGCCACCGCGACGCCGCGGGGGTGTGGCACGTGCCCTACTCCGACGGCTACGACGCCGGCTTCGACCGCGCCGTGCACGACCACACGCACTACCTGTCCCAGGTCAAGCTCGTGGGCTCCCGCACGCTCTCCGCCGTCATCGCCCGCCTCCGCGATGCGGGCCGCCCCGTCACGCTCGTCGTCTACACGCTCCTCCTGTCGTGGGTCGCCAACGTCGCGCGCGGCCACGGCGTCCCCGCCGCGCTCTACTGGATCCAGCCGGCCACCGTGCTCGCCGCCTACCTCCACTTCTTCCGCGGCACCGACGGCGTCGACAAGGCCATCGCCGCCGCGGGCGGCGACCCCTCGGCCGCCGTCAGCCTCCCGGGCCTCCCGCCGCTCCGCATCCGCGACCTGCCGTCGTTCATCACCGCCACCTCCGAGAACGACCCGTACGCGTTCGTCGCCGACATGTTCCGCGAGTCGTCGACATGCTCGGCCGCGAGGACAGCCCCAGCGTGCTCGCCAACACGTTCGACGCCATGGAGCCCGAGGCGGTGGCGTCGCTGCGGGAGCACGGCGTCGACATCGTCCCCGTCGGCCCCGTGCTCTGCTTCCTCGACGGCGCGACGGCGGCGGCCGGTGCCAAGAGCGGCGGCGGCAACGACCTGTTCAAGCAGGACGAGGGCTACCTCGAGTGGCTGGACGCGCAGGCTCCAGGCTCGGTGGTGTACATCTCCTTCGGGAGCCTGTCGATGATGAGCACGCGGCAGATCGAGGAGGTGGCGCGCGGCATGTCGGAGAGCGGCCGGCCGTTCCTGTGGGTGCTGCGGGCGGACAACCGCGGCGGCGCCGCCGATGTGGACGCCGCGTCGCTCGGCGGCGAGCGCGGCATGGTGGTGGAGTGGTGCGACCAGGTGCGGGTGCTCTTGCACCCGGCGGTGGGGTGCTTCGTCACGCACTGCGGCTGGAACTCGACGCTGGAGAGCGTGGCGTGCGGAGTGCCCGCCGTCGGGGTGCCCCAGTGGACGGACCAGGGCACCAACGCGTGGCTGCTGGAGAGGCTGGGCACCGGGGTCAGGGCCGCCGTCAGCGACAAGGACGGCGTGCTGGAGGCCGGCGAGCTGCGGAGGTGCCTCGACTTCGCGGCGTCCGAGATGGTGCAAGCCAAGGCCGTCTTGTGGAGGGAGAAGGCGCGCGCCGCGGCGGCGGAGGGCGGCTCGTCGGAGAGGAACCTCAGGGAGTTCGTCGGGAAGCAACTCACCGCCGGCGGCAACTAGGCTGATGTCTCGCTCTCGATCGCGTCGATGCATTGCTCTATGTCGATACTAGGATGAACTCAACAAGAACATAGTACACGGCACTTAATACTTGCATTATTGTTGTTTGGATCTGGTTCCGATTAAAGTAAGCTAGGCTTGTTACTGCTACTTGGGAAACATCAAAATCGGCACGGTGTGCTCTTCATGGATTTTACGGACACACGTAAAATGACATTTGAAGTTGGTGTCATATTTCCTCCCCCAAGCATTGCAATTTTGCACTAAATAAATCAAATTTTGACTAGATTTTGAAATTTTTAATACTATTGGCTCCCCTAAGAAGTCAAACCGCCATTGTATATGTTCGTTGAAGTAAGTGATTGACTGATGTTTCACTGGTCAGCCATGTACCCTATATATGCATGCCGGTGACATTATGCAGTTGATGTCACACAGCAAAGAGCATCCCACAACTTTGGGCTGAAATGTGGTATACCAACAAGTCATGTGGCACTCGCAGAGTAAACCATTAAGATCCCATTTGGTACGCAGAGATCTTATCTCACCTTACTATGGAAATTGGTTCTCATCCTTTTGAAATTTTCTACAAAATTTCCGTAGAAGTTTTCTGCAAAGTCTACTAACGTTGCAGGAAGGTTTAGCTGTCGCAGCAAAGAACACGCCAGCACCAGAGTGGCCAGTTCAATTGTATCGCACTCACCTCAGTAGCCCCTAGGTCAAGTCCTACAAACAAACTACACATCTTATAGGTTTGTTGTGTACTACAGACATCTGTCTCAAAAATACTAATTGACAACTTTGATTTTTTTTTATTTGTCAGGTTTTGACTAGCAATATTTGTCCAAATATTTAGTTAAGTAAAGCAAAGAAAAGTGTTACTAGTAGATCTATAATTGAAAGTACTTGTTGAAGCATGTAATATGTTTCAAGATATTTATATATATATATATATATATATATATATATATATATATATATATATATATATATATAACAATTTGCATAAAATATGAATGGTCAAACATTGAATAAAGAACTCAAAGTTTGCCAACTATTCTAAAACGGAAGTTAGTATATCTTGTCTCAGCTACTCATTCTTAAAAATGAATGAATAATCAGCTGCACGGTTTTATTTATTTATTTATTTTTTTAAAAAGGATATCAGAACTTAGAAGAAAATGACCTGAGTGATGTTCCGCCCAAGATTCGGTATCCACAATATTCGCTTTTTCAAGGTGAATTGTCTGCTTATCTGAATAATGGAGCACTATAGTAGTCTAAGTCTCACTTGATAAGAACATTTTTGTTTGAGATAAACCAGCTGCTGTAACTGTAATAGACTAGTAGACTGTACTCAGGTCACTCGAGAGTCAAGACTATTGCCTATTATGCTGTCATTTTCTTGGCTCGTTCTAGGCGAGGCTAGAGACCAAACGAATGAGACACATTTTTGCGGATTGCTCTGGCCCAGAGAGATCTACCAAGCTTGAATTTGACACTCGGCTTATCGCTAAACCGGAACTATTCTATGCTCTAGTAATCAGCAATTCACTACTTTTTCTTCGGTAGAGACTAGAGAGATATAACTATCTGGTCTGTGTTGCTCGACACACTTCCGTTTCGGAAAAAAAAGGTCTTATATGGCAAGTAACGGATAAGAAACTATCGTAAGTTCTTATCGTACTTCAAAAGCATGTCCTAATGCAAGCTTGCACGGTAGGTCCTGTCAAAAAAAAAATTTGCACGGTAGGGTTATGAAAACCGACAGGCAACTGGACGAACTCAAGCTCGCGAAGTTGTGATAATAAGTTCATGGTAATGGGGGAAAAAGGAGGGTGAATGTGGGAATAATTTCTTGTTTTGGTTGAGGGGTTGTTGAATTAGCAAGTATTGAGCTCCTTTTGTTTATCAAATGAATGAAAATTACTTAGCTAAACCTTTTTTTTTTCACGAAACGCCGTACATGCATTCCTATGAATTGATGCATGCAAAACCTATCTCTACGAAGTACCACGAACTTTTTGAACCCTAACCTCACCTTTTCCCTCCATGCCCTCACATTTTTCACCACATGCCATCATTAAAGCTTACAATATGTGTATTATCTATTAGTTTTAAAATATAACATTTAGAACATGCTAATTATTTCAAGATGAACTATTTTATCTCAAATATCATATATTTAAAGACGGAAAACCGACTGTCCCTCCCCCTTCCCCAACAAACAACGTCCTCGTTCCTCTTAGGTTAAGGATCACAAGTAGACCCGAGCCCATGGCCTTTGTGTGGCGTGCAGTATCACTTCTTCACAAGCCACGCACTCACGGACATAGTAGACAAGGTTAGAATCCGTTTTGAAGCCACACATGGACGTGGCTTTTCCTTAAATTCATTGGTGCCGTACGTAGATTGGGCACAGTATTACCTTATTCTGTATTGAGATAGCAAAAAGGCAACATGTGGTACGATTTTCGTGTTCGTGTCCTCGTTCACATCACTATTAAGTGAATTCTAGCTTGGAGCATCCATGAAAGAAAGAAACAGAAAGGCAGAACATGTACACACGCCAGATGGACCACATGTCAGTTTCAGAGGCACTACACCCTGTACTGTGCCTTTCATTCATCTTTCCATTGTTTTTGTATGATAGCGGCTAGAAGCCCCAAAATACCCAAACAGTCACATTCTACGGAGTGACTCAACCATGAGACAACATAGCCACTATGCGGACAACATGCCAGATTGTACCAACAGATAGCTGACCTACCATTCTGGCCCATTCTTCACCGGGCAACATGTTAACCGGAAGGTCTAAATAAGGAGGAGAAAAGGAACAATAAAAACTTATGTACAGGAGATGCAATGGAGGAAAAAGAGAGGAGGGGGATGCTATCTACTGACTAGATCGACTGGAGCAAACAAGCTCCTTTCGTCAGCGAAAGATCCAGCGAGCTCAAGTTGCATGTATGCACCAGGGGCTCGTGGCAAAAAGGAGAAGAAAAGATGTCAGCGTTCCTCATCCCTCAAATCCCTTCTACCATCCCGGAAGGTATCCCTGCTGGAGGATTTAATCGCATCAGCAATCATGAGTGCCACCGTGGCCTTATGGAGGGCAAGATCAGCCTTGCGCATCAGGCAATGAGCCTTTTCCCTCTTGAGCTTCGCCATGGCAGCTGCATGCTGCGCTGCACCCGCGGCATCACGCAGCTTGAGCTCCTCAATATCAACACGGGATGAGCCTGGGAAGAGGTGCTTCGAGTTCTGCCATTCATGAATGACAGTGTTCCAGTGGTCAGCCACACCTCGCTTTACTTTCTGATGGCGGAAGGAAGGTGATGGCTGGTGATCATCAGAGAATGCAAAGCTTGCACTCCTTTTCACACTATTAGTCCTGAAAAATCTTGGTGTAGAGCTTCTTTCCGAGGCATCGAACGCCCGAGGGGAATCTGTTCTTGTAGAGAACCTGGGAGAATACCCTGTTGGGGAATAAAGAGAACCACTGTCGTATGGTTCACATATCCTCCCATCCCCAATGTATTCATTGTATTTCCTGCCTGATACTGGACAAAAGGAATACACATTAGCAAACAGGAAAATGCAAAACAATCATTAGATTGGTAGCCATTAAGGAAGAGTACCTTGTCGGTAAAAGCCCTCGTGCTCTCTCGAAAAGCTATGGCAGCCTGTGGACATAAGCTTCTTATGAGAACGCTGCTTCGGCCCCTTGTATGGTACATGGAGTCCGCGAGGCTTCAAACAGAAGGCAAACAATGCTGGTTTGGGAGGCAATTTCTTTTCTTGGTACCCATTTGATGAACCCTGCATTCTGTATACAGTCGATTCCCATTCATGTAGCTGCTGCTCGTAGATCTTCCACATAGCAGACTGAAAAATGAAAATGATGTAAAAGTTAGAATAAGTATGTACCCATTTCTCAGCCATTATTTTGGTGGACCATAGTGATCTGTTTGGTATGAAAGATGTCGTGACCATAGATAAATAAGAAGAAAACTAACAATTACCAAACAATTTGCTTTAATGCCACTATTTACAACTGCATTCGAAAAGAAGGATTTCATATCTAGCTATACAACGAATAAGCAACTAAAAGATCCCAGGAGGATCCAGTTCTAAAACTGATCAGAACAATACTCAGGAGCACAATGGATTTGCAACCAAATGTAAATAGCTTCAAAACCGTTTCCACTCACAGTATGGTGCTTTACTTCACTTGATTGAAAGTATCAAAGCTGAGAACAAAGAAAGTAAAAAATTGTTTGCAAAATAATGTCAATTCTACCGGCTCAAAAGATCTCAAAGCTGCTACCAACTCTTTGCCAGTGGACGCGGGTCAATGCTTGCTGTAAAAGTGACCGAGATGCAAGGGAAAAACTTTTGCACACTTCAGTACAACATTACATGAAACATAATAAAGGAGCTAGATAACCACTACCCAATGTTCACCTGCTTTCTAGTATATAAATAAATATGTCCAGACCCCTTGTAAGTGTAATGCAGCTACCTATATCTAGTTGAAGCTAGGACCATGAAGAAGCCCAGACCGTTTACTAAACATTACATGAGACATAATAACAGAGCAAGGTAACAAATATCTAATGTTCACCTGGTTTCTGTATTACACAAATCAAAGAATCACTAAAAACAACAACAATCTCAAGACAACATGCCAAAAATAAATAAAAAGCTAAAATATATGCTCACCTGAAAATGTCGAATAAGCGGCATTCCTTTTTTCTGCCTCTTATCTTGCCAATATGCATGTATCACTTCAATAATGTCCAGTGGTACATTATCAATATCCATTTCCTTCATCTGATCAGTGCTGAGCTCATTGCAGTTATGGCTATATGCAAACTTCTCTAATTTGTCCATAACCCTCTCAAACAAATCTTCTGCCAATTCATGTGCAGTGATGTCATCTCCAACTAAGAATTTCCTCCAACTTGATATCCACTCTTCATCATCACTGTCCATGTCATACACCACACGGGATTCATCAAGAGCAATTTCAACATCTGTTCCAATGTGGCCAAGATAATCTTCAGATCGCACAAAGGATACAACATCATTATCATCAGGGACTTCAACCAAGCAGACACCAGGGATTGGAATGTTTCTCACAGACGCAGCTCTGATGTTATGGCTATAACATTCGTCATGCATTTGCTTGAAAACCAACCACTGGCTTCTGTCAGGAAATTCTAGGCACCATTCAGCCCCACCTTTCCACATCATAGCATGTGTATAACGGTTTGTGGCCCCAGGCTGCAAAACTTGACAGACCTTGTGAGCATACTTCTTTCCTTCTGCAAGCTTCACACATATCCTCCGTTCACTCTGACCATCGGAGTCCATTGTGATCTGGGTATCATACTCCCTCCAACCCCTATCACCCACTGTAACCAGAACATTTGCAACGCAAGTCAATGACTCCGGACTGCTATGCCCACTTCTAGAACTATCAGGAAGTTTCTTTGCATCATTTATCTTAGCACTGCTATGAGACTGTATCTTGCGAAAATGGCCTTTGTTTTTTATGCCAAATTCCTCACTTCTAGGAGAAATTGAGTATGAAACCTGACTTCGTGGCTTCTTAGAACCACCAGCAAAGCCAGTCACCATGAGGTCTTCTGGCAGTAATTTTGAACCATCTCCAAAAGTGCGTGATATAGATGTAAACCGGTTCCGATGATAGGTAGTCCTGGGGGCAGTTGGTGTAGCACGACCAATTGGATGTTCATTCAATTCCTGGACCAAGTTAGATACTGGTTGCTTGTCTTTTTCATCTTTGTTAAGAGGTTTGTCATTCGGTGCATCAATCACCTTATCTTGAGGAATATTGATGGAAAGATGCCTCTCTGAAGACTTCTGTGGAGAGCAAATAACATTAAGATTGTAGGAACATGGTTTATCAGCATCAAGATAAGGCCCATTTTGATCTAGAAACTTTCTGCGCATTATGTTTGCATCACCAGTATTGCCACCATTACATTCTGGGCTTACAGTGCTTTCAGCAGTCTTGAATTCCCTACTAGTTGAGCGAGTTTGGTCTGTACAACTAGCAGAAGCCATATCCAATGGACTATCAGGTGATGAACTGAGATTAAGTGAACAAACTCTAGGAGGCACAGGACGAACTGTACCAGATGAACGTTCCGTTACCAAAAGCTGCTGATTCTCATCCAAAGCAAATGAAATGGATTGTTGCGAACCATTAATCAAATTGATTTCAGTTAACGATTTCAAGTGGTGGCAAAGCAGTAGTGAAGGTGCAGTTGTCACGTCCAGAACATTGCGAGCAAATTTACACTGCTCATCAAGACAATAAATGACAGGTTCAGTATCTGAATAATTTGATTCTGGAAGAAAGTCAGCCTCCTGAACATCAAAATCCTGTTTAACAGAAAAGATTGAACAATGCTCAGTTGATTTTCTACAAATATAGAACTTTAGCACAATGTTTTTAGCAATGAATTAGATAATGTTAAAAACTAGGTGTAGAAGATCAATGACAAAATAATGGATTGCTCAGAAAGGAGTAGATCACTAAATAAACAGCAGTTAAATGTGTATTTCCATTGAGTAACAGCAATTCACATTCATATATGAATCACAGGAGGCGTAGGCACCAGCACAACATAAGGTGTTGAAGAATTACTGAGGCATGAATAACTTCACAAGAAATAACAAGATGGAGGCTATAATTAGGGGGTGTTTGGTTCCAAGGACTAAAGTTTAGTCCCTGTCACATCGAATGTTTAGATACTAATTAGGAGTATTAAATATAGGTTAATTACAAAACCAATTGCATAAATGAAGGCTAATTCGCGAGAGGAATCTATTAAGCCTAATTAGTCCATGATTTGACCATGTGATGCTACAGTAAATATGTACTAATCATGGATTAATAGGCTTATCGTCTGGCGAATTAGCCTTCATTTATGCAATTGGTTTTATAATTAACCTAAATTTAATACTCCTAATTAGTATATAAACATTCGATGTGACAGGGACTAAACTTTAGTCCCTGAAACCAAACACCCCTTTAATACAGAAGGATAATATTAGAGGGTAAATCTTATCTCTTGGGCTAACCCTAGTGGGTAGCTATATAGCAGTCATACATGGGCCTTATTGGGCCATAATACACACATACTCCAACAGATAATATAGAGGGACCCACATAACAAACTAACAACAATACTAAATCAATAAATCATTGACATGAGTAGGAAACAAAAAACACACATGTTTCAATTATGGTGACTAAACAGAACCAATGCACATTATGCAATTCCAGTGCCCTGGAGTATTAATGTAAATTACATGGGCAATTATACAGATTCAATTGAATCGTAACATAACAGATCGACAAAGCTACATTTTTGCAGAATCTAAACAATGTTAGCAGCCTAGCTATTCAAGGAAAAAGAGTTGAACAAGTATATAGCATAGTCATATACAAAGTAAGAGAAAGGATGACAGTCCATCACTTGGCCAGGTAGCAGTTCAACTTCCTCGGATAACCAGAAACTGATTATGGATAACCTCACATAAATTCTAGGAGTGCATCCAAAAAGATGAAGCCATTTTAATGCTATTCTAAAAGAAAACATCAGAACAAGTTTTGCAACCAGAACTAAGCCTCAACGTCCCCCGGGGGGGAAGGGGGGTGTTGGGTTCCTGCTGCACACCAAGCATGCAAGGCTGTTTACATTCTTTTGGGAATGCAATTAAGATAGTCAGTGCAAACATCACTCAAAATTTAACCGGAAAAGCAGGAATGGTACCTTCGAGAAAGGATCAATTGAAGAAAGGCCTCTATGAACAACGTCATTTGTGCAACCTTTAGAGAACTCCCTTTTTGAACACTGGTATTGCAGCTTTCCTTGCAGGTGTTCCCATTTTGATTTCTCTACCCCAACGAAGCTGAATAGCATAAACACTACTTGGCGTCTACCATGCACACCAGATATCTGAAATTTGATCGAGGTGCATGGCATTGTCGATGCCTTGGTAGTTCTCTGCCTAGGACACCGCTTGAAGCTTCCAACAAGTAAACAAAAAAGAGATACTGCTGATCTCAAGCATGTCTCAAGAAGGATATGCCTCAAGCCTAAAACATTATCGACAAGAAGTATGTCCAGCTGAACAACAGGCCACAAGGCAACCAGTGTACCATGCTGAAGGAGAAAGAGGGCATTGGAAACCCAAACACAACAGGCTTCACGAATCAATTTATAAACAGGTTTCAATGGGAGGCTCAATAACAGTATGACATATGTCACTGAAGCACCAGTTTCACTACCAGATTGCACACAAGGAAGTGTAGCAAGAACCATAGCAGGACTTGCACTTCTTTGGGAATTAGAATTCTGTTCTGAAGTGTTGAGAAATCCATTCTTTTTTCTGCAAAATCGCCTCCTAGAATAAACAAAGCGAAATCTCCTGTCCACAGGTGTGATCCTATCATTGAGAACTTCTGCACCACCATTTGCAGGTGCTCTACCTGGTATAGGATCATTAGGCAACAGCCCATCATGCTTGGCACCAGAACTGTGGCACTGCTTTTGGTCAAATAAAATTGGAATATCAGAATGAGCGTGATCTTGCTTGCTGATGTTACTGAGTGTAGCAGATTTTGCTTCGTTTGGTTGTGCCAACCATGAGCTGATGGGACCAGACTCAGAACTCTCTGTATTGCTTCCATCCATGTCTTCTCGGTCACCCTGTTCATACTTCGGTTTAAACGCTGACCTTGAATTGTTGCATTTAGATCTATTACGAGCTTCAGCAGGCAAAAAAAGAAGCTTAATCCTCTCGTTTTGAAGATTGATCCATTCTTCATCCTTATCATCATACCTTACATGATGTAACTTTCTAACCGGATCATATTCCTTGACCAGGCCAAAGTACCAAGTCTCATCAAGAGGCCAAAAAACCCTGATCCTCTCTTTTACAATGCAAAATGGATCCACATCGCGAGGGCTGACTTCATAAAAATGCCGCCGTGGACGGCGCTTCCTGAATGGAACTTTATCATCACGCTTCCTCAGCAACCTAGCTGGACCAGGTACATCCTTGATCTTTTTGTATGAATTCTTGAAATGATTTGAATTCTGAGGAAAATGTCTCTTTGATGACCCATCCGGTGATTTCATTTTCTTCCTTGGTGATCCTGCACATCTGTTATCTGATAGGGAACAGAGCATCCTGGCAGCATCTTCTTCCAAATTAACACCATCATCATCTTTTACATGGCCACAGCTATCCTTGTCAACATGAACAGCTTTAGGGGGTTCACCTGAAAGATGAGACTGCTTTTCAACTGAGAATTCAGTTTCAGAACAGAACTTTGCGCCAGTATCATGATCACAAGTACCATTCTCAGTTCTCAAGCAACTGACAGGGTCATCACCACCAACTCTGTTCCCCTTGGGCACAATTGATTCCCCTCTCTTGTTCCTACTCGAGAGTTGGGTGGAACTAGGAACTCCATTGGCTTGTGGAATACTATGACCACCAGTCCAACTCTCAGTACTGACATTCTGGGGCAGCTTCCTTAACCTCAAGACACCACGAGGCTGCCTGATCACTGTAACTCCAGCAGAAGTAACTGAATGCTCAGAGTAGTTATTCTTATTTCTCGACAATGAGGGTTGGTGACGGTCATCCAAACTATCTATACTCCATGTGGAATCACAGAACTGGAACTCGGCGTTCCTGGCTCATTGAGTTCAGATTGATTAGAACCCAAGTTGTTCCGCTTCCTCTTACTCCCGACAGATGAACTGCTTGAAGGAGCCTCCTTTCCACCCCCATTAGGCAAGACAGGGCCTTGCCGTGCACCAACAGATTCCCTCTCAGACAGAGTCTCCTCACCATCTAAACCCAGCACCGACTCAGTAGCATCTGTTGCGGTGGGCTTATCACCGCCACTGGATTCCATTCACGAGCCCACGGATGAAAAGAGCAGATTTTCCCAGAATTTCTCCTCCCATCATACGTAAAGTTCCGCTCCCAGATCAGGGGCGGACTTGGCGAGGAGCATGGGGGTTCAGTTGAATCCAAAGCAAGTTCACAGAAAAAGTATCAATCATCCTTTCATCTGCAATCCTACAGAACCAGTGTACCCACAATCACCTCATCAACCCGTTTTGCCATCCAAACAATAAAAGCAAATCGCAGATCTGTGGACGGAAAAAAGTACCTTAGAGGCCTTCGTCAGCGTCAGGCGTCGGCGGCGGACCGGCACGGACAGCTTGCCTCCGGGTCCCGGAGGCGTCGGCTGGGGCGGCGGAGGGTAGATGAGCGGCGGAGTGCTTTGTGTATCGCAGACGGATCGAGAGAAAGGGGGCGAGAGAGGCGGCGGGCGGTGAGAAGATCCAGCCACGGATCGCCGACAAATTGAGCTGCCGAATCGAATCCGAGGACGGGGGAGCGCCGATCTGTGGCAAAAGCCCCTTGCCTGGTCCGATCCAACTCGGCGAATTAGGATTTCGTCCGCGCCACAGGAGCCTAGGGTTTGCTCTTCTCGAGCTTTTTTTCCTCCTCTCGGGGTTTGTTTTTTTCTCTTGCCGATTGAAAGCGGGGAATGGTGGGGTACAGCTAACTGGCGAGTGAGAGAAGGGGAGGGGTGCGGGAGGGAGTTGCGGGAACATGTGCCGTCCGATCTATATTGGACGGAGATGACGAGGGGTCGCCGCTTCCGGGGTTTGGGCGGGCTTCGAGGCGCGCATCAGTGAGCGAAGCAAACTTTGCAAAGGAGATTTGCCCAAAAAAAAAAGGAGATTTGTAATTAGCCAGGCTTGTTGGTTCTTTTCCTACAATTTCTTCTATGAGAAGAGAACCCTCATTTTTCTTTATATTTTTTTTCCTCATGGAGAAAGCTATGGCCTGGAATTATAGGTACCTCCCACCTCTAAGGATTTACGATGCACGTATCCAGTGGATTTTCTTCTCTCTATTAACTTAGAGAGGGAAATCAGGCATTTTTATTTTTTGCCGGGATTTATAGAATTTGGGGTAGAATAAGCTCTTGTGTCACAGTGATCGTGCATTAACAATCACAAGAATAGAGTTTGCAGGTGCACTTAAAGTTTTATTCATGGTATCTAAAACTACAAATAGGCATCGTTCGGTCGCCGCCTTGAATGGTAATACACATTTAAAACTTTCTAATAAAAGGTAACATCACCCTTGACTATATGCACGCTTCTTGTACTTTGAATGCTTAATTTTGTGTTTTTCCCTATTCCGTGGATGGAAGTTCGGTGGGTGGGTGGGTGCGGTGAGGGGGGTTATGTTCGTTGGATTCTGAGAGAGGCATTAATATGTAGATCTGTCTAGTAAAAGTTTTCTTTTAAGTTTGTATGTTAAAGTGTTTGCTAGAACACAACTTCTCCCCACAACTAACTGCTCAAAGTGTAGCATGATGATTAGGGTCAGAACATCTATGGTATGTTCTCACTCTATATCAATTTCTCTCGTTTCACGTCTCATTTTTTAATGTCTCATTTTTTAATGTCATCACCCGGCATCTCTATCCTCTTTGTTTCTCTATTTTTATTGTTTATAAAAAACAATTTTCTTTATACAAGTTGATTTGTTCACCTTTATACAATTATTTTGTAGATGGAATATTTTAGTCAAAATTTCTATGAATCTAATCTTTATACAAGTTGATTTGTTCACCTTTATACAATTATTTTCTAGATGGAATATTTTAGTCAAAGTTTCTATGAATCTAATCTTTACTAATCTATGAAACTTTGAAAAAATAGTTTTTTAAAAAATCCAAACAATTTCTAAAATCGTTTACAATGTTCCCCAAGCTTTGTTTTCTCCATAGAAAAAGGTTCCCATTTTGGAAAGTAGAGCACATTCCTCATCCGAAAGCGAAACAAAGGAACTGGTTTGGAGAATTTGTCTGTTTGATGTCTATGCCCATGTGTAACTAGTCTGATGCATTAGTGATGTCTTCTGCTCGAGTTACCATACTATGGAGCTCAACGAGATTACGATCTTGTTTGGATAAACGCATTTCCTCCTCATACATGTAAATTAGAGAGGAAAATAAACTTATTTTCACCTCAGTTCCTCACAATACGCATGGATCAAAGAGAATTATCATGTTTCCAAATGAGGCCTTAAGTGGATTTGCGATTACGAAAGTAATTGTATATACTACACGGTAGCCTAAAAATAAACTAATGTCACAATGTCTAAAACTAAACTAATGTTACAATCTCAAAACCAAGTTTCAAGTTTATATTACCGTTTCTAATTTTAATATTTCATCATTTAACCCACCGAAAGCACCAGTAACCAGTACAAAAGGCATATTTAATTTCCGTTTGACAGTTTGAACTTTGATGGATAGTCCGGGAGAAAAGAATGCATCGAGTACCCTTGTAACATGGGCATTCAGGTAGCAAAAGAAAAATGTCACTAAGCTAGCCTCAATCTCAGAAGCTGACAACGATATATCGCTAAACGTAGTGCCATCAAAGATAGAGAGTCGAAAGAATTGATTGATGTCGACCCATCATTGTTGGAACTTGAAGTTGTGAGTAGATATGACTATGGGAAGGGTATTAATAGATTTGTATCATACAAAACTACACCAAACTGATACAAACCACCACACGTCAAACCATAGGCACACAAGCACATTTTCTAACTAGTCCGCAACAAAAGCCAATTCCACATATGGACGGCGATGCAGCAGAGATGCAGCAGAGATCGGGCGAGGTCCTTCATTTATTTATTGGAGCTAGTAGCGTCCGGACATCGGACGCTGCTACAACCGTTGGATTAAAATTAGAAAAATTTCCCACCGAAACATCAACTCGTGTTGCATGCAACATTCGATCGGTTACTTTCCTTTTCCACATCTCCTTTGTTTGACCGCTCGAATCCCATTAAATATGTCTCTCATCACCACAAAATCGTTAATATTCTAGTTCTCCTCGGAGCACCTTCCCAAATTAACTTCAAAAGCGGCAGCATCCAAAATCAACTATTGCAACATCCTAACTCACCTACCGCAATAGCCCAAACAAAAAATATTGGAACATCCAAAATCATCTATTTCAAGTTGCAACATCACAAATCCCCTATTGTAACATCTCAAATTAACTAATGCAACATCCACCACCATGAAAATTTCTATTACAATGTTACAAACATATTACAAGCATAATTTATATTGCGACATTAAAATATAATGCCCGCAACATCTTGGAACACATAGATGGAATTGGGAACAAATCCCCAACAAAAGAAGAATAGAGCAAGAATAAACTAAACAAATAATGCAACATCTTAAATAGGTTGTTGTAACATCCAATTTTACTTGCCTGAAACGCATCCGAGCTTGTGGGTCTAGGTGCTCAAATCGACCTCTCCACCTTCATGCTCGAACTAGATGCCCAAAATGGTGTCCTTTGATTGAGTTGCTACTCAACCGTGGTGGAGCTTCCGTGCTCCATTTATGGCAGATCAAGATTCAATGGTCACTCATGGAGAGAGAGATAGAGTGGTCTTGTTCTACCTGGGGTGGAGGAGGAGCCTACAGGAGTGCGGGAAGAGATAGGGAGGGAGCGAGCTTGGTGGAGAGGAACAACATGTAGCAACACGTCAGTTCGGTTCAGATTTTCACGGCTGTGCTGCAGCTGCGGCAGCCAACCACAGCCACAGCCAAACAGCAGCATCGGCAGCCAAATTGGATGAAAACAGAGTATTCATACGTGTTTTGGGCCAGCAGCTGATCGGCTGTCACGCATCTGCAGCCATTGTAAGAAGCTCAAGCGAGCAAGGTTAGTCGGACATGAAAAGCAGCTGTTAATTAGAATGGAATAAAACTTCAGGTCCGGTGATTTGTTATCATCAATGCCCTTGCCTAGCCAGTGTGCTACATGCGTCCGATGTGCATAGCTCGCATCGGACGCCCGGTACATAGCATTTCTGTTTATACATGTGTTTCTTTACAACCGACGCTAAGATCGCTACCTATTATTTACAGCCTCAGAAACTTTGTTTCCGAGAAAGAATGTAACTACCACAGAGCAAATGTACACGTACAGCTCCTTGTCAAAACTTGCATATCTACAAAAACAATTAATCAGGGGACCTAATCTTTGTGTAGCACAGCTGCTACGCCCGGTGTTCTTGCTGCATGCAATGGCAAAAATGAATCAATCCTGCGATGTGGCTGAGTACTCGAAGAGAAGCCTATTGGATGGGGTAGACTGGAAGAGAACACGGAGCCTACTAGTTAGCTGATATATCAGCGTCCACTGCATCGCCATTTCTGAATCTTTCATTTGCCTGACGACAGAGGCCTGCACATCGAGCACAGCAATTAGGTCAGTTTCTATTCGGACCAGTGTTACAACACATTGCACCTTATCTGGCTGAAAAATCTAACTATTTCCTTTTTAAGAACAATATTTATACCTGAAGGCGTTTTCCAAGCTGCACTTCCACCTCCGTGGCAAAAGAGATATTGTTTGCCAGTGATTTTAGTGGATCAACTGTTGGGTCCACAGATAGTAAACTTGGGATCTGCGGAGCATAAACAAGCCGCCACCGTGCCTGTCCAAACTCACCCTTGCCCTCAATCCTTGGCATCAAAGTTTCAAGCGTTGCAGTTGCAAGCTTCTTGAATGCAAGCTGTCCGTCACCTTCTAATAACGATTCTGCAAGCTGTGACTCAAAAACCTTTGCAGCCTAAAAGACAAAGAAAGCAGGTTTACGAGCTCCATATTAACATATGATGGGGAAATAGTGCAGCAAGCCAATTCTTCAATGACTCTAATCTTCCTGCAGTCGTCTCAAATGGAATGAGCAGACACTCAGCAAGAGGTACATAAACATATGCAGTGTCACCTTATTGTGCAATAGTTGAAAATTTGAAACCAAAGCAAGGTATTATCAGTCCTACAGTAAAGTCACTCAGTTATTATTACTCATTGTAGCAGACTCACCTCACTAGGTGACAGAACATCCTGATCCACGGAACGTGTTGATGTTACCACCAGATTGTCTTGCCACATGCTTGCTCGACTTTGGATTTTGAATTGCCATTCAGATCCAACAAGAACGAGATCGAGAACAGGATCCAAACCAAGATCAGGCTCAAATTTTGCTACATTTAAATGATCGTTTTTTAATCTAACCTGCAATTGAGTACAGAGTGTAAAACCATTATAACAATATTGAATCGAATGTATACTTCGATAAAATGAAGATATGCTAAACAAGGTCTTAGGGCAGTTAGGCTTACTTGAGTAGCTACCAGGTTGACCTCACCATTTTCAAATGTTAAGATACCCTTAGGTCTTATGTACTTTGGATGAACCATCCCACTAAGCTCTAGGTCACCGCTGACAGCAAAATTCAAAATTAGAGGATAAACAATCCTTAATTCTGGTCCCAAGGTAAGCTTCAGGTCATTTAGCCGGGCATCAATGTTTGGCTTAAAGCTTCCATGCTCAAGAGTCCTTTCTGTGTCCGATTGTTCCCCTAGACATATTAAGATAAGATGCACAGCTTCAGTTGGCTCGTGAAGGAAACAACAAAAGTAATGGAGAAAAATGGGATAAAGGTAAAATTATGCCATTTGTTAATGCCAGAACTGGATTGCACTGTTTGTGGTGTACTTACATGCAAGAGTCTTTGGTTGCAAAATTAGTGAAGCTCAAATTTAGCGGAATACTTACTGTCTGGTGATGTTGACAGTGACCCCAGAATGCGTGAGACATCCTGCGAAGTGGTTGATTGTTCAAAACCAGAAACAAGATAGCTTGACTTGTTTGACGCCAACCTAGTGGCAGCAGCACCGTTGCCTTTATCATGAGGCAAATATGCTTCACCGTGACTCAACCGGATCATCCCAGAGACATCTGGTCGCAAAATTGAGCCTGTGACTTGCAGCTGGCTGTCTACTTGGCCACTGCATAAGTCAAAACAAAAGCAAATGTTAAGGCACCATAACTCCACAATGAAAGGTCCTACACATTACTCCCTCTAGTGAAAAAAAGTGACGTCTTGTGGTTGTCTTAAGTAAACCATTTCAAACTTTGGTTACGAAATATTTTTTTATTTGTTAGTTTGAATATTTGAAAATGATACAAGTATATTTGATTCGAAATGTACTATTGCTATGTTTATAAATATGTACTCCCTCCGTCCCAAATTGTAGGTCGTTTTGGCTTCTCTAGGTGCATATGTTTTACTAAGCACCTAGATATAGTGTATGTCTAGATGCATAATTATATATATGGATCTAGACAAGCCAAAACGACCTACAATTTGAAACGTAGGGAGTAACAAAAAGTATTAGTCAAAGTTATGTATCACAGACCATGTCGATGCCAAACCATCACTTATTTGTGACAAGAGGAAGTATTCTACAGCCAGCATCGATTTACCCAACCCATTTATGAGATGCATGTAAGGTCAACATATTATTGCAAATGCATTAAACTGATCTTGAAAGATAGTACCGATTACACTATTATCATGCCCAGCCCAGGATTCCTAAAACTACCAAGACTAAGAAGCTCGAATCTCAACTTACGTAACTACTGAATGTATAACCCCCCCCCCCTCCTTTAATGCCAGTGCCACTAAGCAACGGTTAGGAACACCTGAGCATTTAGTGGAAAAAAGTAGCCTGCGCACGCACGCGCGCACACACATGTTGTGTCAAATTTTATATATATATATATATATATATATATATATATATATATATATATATATATGTCTAACAAAAATTGATGTCACAAATGGTACTCTGTCCAATTGCAAAAGTAGGTTGTACTAACCTTCTCAACTATTCTCTAAATTCAAGTTATCCTATAACTCATAGGTAATTTTTTTTCTATTTTCTTCCTCCATTGCCCTTGCTTAATAAATGCTACCACTCTCCTAAACAAATCAGCCATCTCTCCCAATGCAGCATAAATGGAGGGCAATAAGATCATTTGTCCTACCTTTTTAATTCTTGTGCATGAGTCTAAAATGACCTACATTTGCAATCAGAGGGAGTGTGTATTTTAGACTGAAGCATATACCCTATAACTTGAAGCATTTACTAGTATGCAATCCTGTATAAATAAAAGGATAAAGAAACCACAATGACCTCAAAATATTTTTTGCTCGTATGTCCAGAACTTCACATTTCAAATCAATCTTGTCGTTGGCAGATGGCTCGCTATTTTTCAGAGGTAAGGTCCCTTTCATCGACAATCTCCCTTTCCTCCCAACCCTGCTTTCCATGGAACTGATGCATAGTCTGTTGGATATGACATGAATGGTACCAGCAAAATTTGTCAATGGTGTCCGAAGGAAAGGAGAATCCACAATCGCTCGGTTAAATGTTGCAGACCCATCAACAACAGGCTGATCAACTGTGCCTTTAACCTTGATAAAGAAAACACATGGGAAAATATCAACAACACAGTTTCACGTTAGATCCATAGGAAAAAAAAAGATATTCTAAAGGTTTCAAGTACAACAAAAGAACCAGTATATAAAGTATAAGCACAATACTTATGCTTGAATAGCAAATTGCATGCTGTAGCTGAGCAAAAGTGAAAAAACTAAAGATCGACCAACTAGTCATAGATTGCCACTAATTGAATAATAGGAATTAAAAAATAATGAAATACCTGGAGGAGAACATCAGCATAGCCTTGAAGCCAGTTTGCATAAGGACTCAAAGCAGTTATCAACATCATACCCCCATCCTTTATATCTGCATTTACCCTCACTTCACCTGGTTCTAGCATGTTCCAACTTAAACCTTTCAGGCTTTCAGCTAATTGAAATTCCCAGCCCTCCTCCGTCTTGTCTCTCACAATTCTTGTTTCACTGATCTCATTCGGTGTTCCTCTGTCTTTTGCCCAAACAGGGATTCTTATGATACCTTGTTTCCCATCTTCCTCCTCCAGACTTTCCTCTGTCGAGCTGCTGTCTACATAAGTGACTGGGATACTACCTTGAATGTTTACATGTCCATTTTGTATGGTTGGTTCGAAATTTGCATCAAATACGAAACGGCTTGTAGGGGTAACAGAAGCTAATACTTCTGCTCTTCCAAGATCGATGCCTCCAATAGTGCCATCAAGCAGCCTTATTCGAACATCACATTCTGGTTTTGCAAGAGTACCTTTCAAATCTCCCTCCATGTGCAAAATACCTTTAATGGGTGTCAACCATTGCCTCAGAAAATGAATGGAGTCTGTGGTTGATGATTCTATAGCCTGAACTAAAGCTGGTATAAGACCAACTGGGAAGTTAAGCACAGCAAAGTGAAGATTTGTTAGTGGCCCAAGAATCGACCCATCAGCATGAAGGGTGGCATTATCTTTCTGAATAAACAATTTATCAAGACGCAGGCCATCATTATTGCTGAATGAACCAGATGCGAGAACACGCTGGGTCTTGTAAGTTCCCCATTCCCAATCTTCACCACTGAAATCAAAATCTGCCTGCAGTACATAAACGTGTTATGAATCTACATGTACATGCAGCACATATTAAACCATAATAATTCTAGGAAAAAATATCCTGTTGAAGTAAGGGATACAAAAGAATATAAAGGAAGCAAGCCAGTAAGCCATTAACACATATACAAAACAAATGCTTGGAAGGAAACAAATGGAAAACAATAATGCCTCTTCTCATTTGTTATAGGAATCCTAACAGAAAGACTACTACAAGGAGTCAATTTCTGAACATGCTCACCATAGTATCCCCATTACCACCCCCACTGGCATCAAGAGAGCCACGCCAATAGCCTGTCAGTTCAGCTAAGCCAGGAAGTGTTATATCTTCCATTGTGTCGTCGTCCAACCAATCATGATACATTTCTAATGCCTGGAACAAGTAACGTGAAAAAGTTTACTATAAAGAATCAATGTCATCATGAGACAGCATTGGACAAGGCATCAACCCCTAAGCCTGTGAATCTACTCGGCTAAAATCACTATTTTCAGTACAATACCTTTAGCTGATCACGAAGACTTTCAGCATTGAACCCAACAGATTGCAGACATTGCATAAAAAGTTCCTGAAAACAAATGGAGAGTTATATGGCCCAGGGCCATCTAATCAACCATAAACACCAACAAGTATTTTGTCCAACCAAAGAAAAGAGGGGAATTCAAGGACCAAATGTGTACCTTTGATCTAGAACGAATAACTGGGTCTGTACTTCGTGAAAGAAGCCTTGCTAAAGGAAGCATTTCAGCTACTTCAGCACCAGGAACCTCTAGTCTCATCCTCCACCTACCCATCGAAGACATTATGCTACCAAGATGGCCTCCCATTGCTTTCTCTATAAACCCATTACTCTGACTTTCCACAGGAAATCTATCACGTGTTCCGGGGAAAACATACTCCCCTTGAAGCTCATACTTGCTTTTAGCTTGCTCCAAGATAGATTTTTCCATAGTAATCTGTGTATTAAAAATACAAAAAAAAGGTTAGTGAGACGGTTCCAAAATAGTGATTAAAATCAAATACAAACCTCACTAGAAATGGATAAATGGTGTCAAGAAAAACCTATGGATGCAGAATAGATCTGCACTATACAGTAATTAGTCTGTGCTAACTACTGCAAATTACCATGACTGAGAGATCAAAAGCAGAGTACAACTAACGATAATTGCTGCAAGTAATACAGGTCCAAAGAAGAGTATGTTTCAGAGATTTAAAGCATAAAGTGAGTTGTTTCTTAGGGGTGCATATCCAGTATACACTCCACCAAGGATGAGTTTATGAGTGAAGTTTCCTCACAAACACTTTTCAACAGTCAACAAGTGGCAATACAATGTAAAATACTGGACACCAATACATCAAACATTTTCTAGAGGGACAATACACAACATATGGTAGTAACATACAAGGCTCAAAATACAAAGAAAAATTGGAAAGAAATACTCACAACATCACCACTCCATCTAGCAGCTATATCAAGTGCTTCACCAAGCATGCCACTAAATTTGGGACGAATTACTGATAACAAACCATGACCTCTTCTTTTCTGGAAATTAAGCTGAAGTTCTGCCTGCAATTAAAAAAATGTCACGTCAGACATTAATAGTGGATTGCCCCACGGTAACAAAGGTTAATAATTTTGAAGCTTTCGGATTCAGCCTATATGTCTACAATATCCTATTCAAAGTACATGCGGAAAAACTTACTAGAACTGGATGGTATTAACAGATAAGATGTATCCAAACTTGGATATGCCAGTAATTTAGTTATAGGTACATGATACAGAGCAGAACCAACCAAAGCGATCAAGACATGCGTAACACAAAGATCATAGTACAAAACCTGCCATTGCACTACACAAAAAGAAAAAAAACATAATAAGTATAATTAAAGCAACAGTACCTTCTGAACAAATCCACGCAATGAAGCAAATTCCAACTCATCAAGTGGCAAATTCCGAACCTTAAAACCAGGAAACAAGGCTCAATAAAATCTGATTTTTAAAGTTTGAATAGCCTCCTAAGATCTATGGTGCTCCAAACACTCCATTGGAAAGCAAAATATAAACATGTCAAATTGTACCTCTAGACTGGACAAATTCTCAGGATGATAACAGATATTAGATCTCAGCTGCCCCTTTTGGAGGAAAACTGACAGAAGCCTCACATCTTGAATAGCCTCGTTTGTAGTGGAAAACAATGGTCCATTCACTTCTATGGAAAAATTTTCATCAGGCCTGCCAGTAGCATTCAACTGCTTGACCAGGGAATAGAGATTGTAAGGGGGAAAATGGACAGGAACCACAGTGAAGTCCATACAGATACAATACTGAAATCGATATATAACAAACATGATTGCATGCTCTGTCCAATTTTTAGAGCAAAACTTCATGTGGAAAACTATCAAACTCATGCATCCAAGAAGACAAGATTCGTTTTGTGTAAAATCGGTTGAGTGTACATGGAACTAAAGATTCTTAAGTCTCAAAATTATGATATGCTGTTATTTCAATAAAAACCGTTTCACAAAGTTTCTGAGTACCATGTCAAGAATGGCATTGCTGAAATGTAATCTGAAGTACCATAAATACAGTAACTATCAGAAAGGAAATGGAGGATATGGATTATTCAGAACTTCTATCCTTGCTGTATTTAAAACTTTCCTGTTGAATTTTGTAGCAAAGCAAATAGGGGATATCTATTATTTGAAAAGGTCAAATATAGATATAGCAAGTATAAATAAACTTTCTTTAAAGGCTATGGTTCATCTATTTGTGCACATAGTACCATCATTGCTTCCAATCTTGCCTTCAACTACGCAAAACCAATATGCATGCGGGGGGGGGGGGGGGGGGGGGGGGGGGGGGGCGGGCGGCTCTGAATTTGATTACAGTATAATCTAGAGGCAAAAGAAGTTGAATGTGGAAGATGATAACAAGAAAACAAACAGTTTGATAAGTAATTACCATCACAGAATCCCGTGATACGGAAAGGAAGCCAGTAGATTGTGGCGCTAGCATCAGTTGGTTGAGTTTTATTCCTGATAGAGATATGTTGCCAACAAGCTTTGACACATCAGTCTCAACCTTATTTTGATCAATGTTACTTTCCAGAACACCCTTGATTTTGTCATCAGCTATATTGCTAGATTTCATGACCTTTCCTTGAAATTTGACCCTTCCAGATGCTTTCAAATGCAATGGTCGTGGTGAATCAAAAGGTATTGAGGAGGCTATATGAGCAAACTCAAAGCCTCGCATACGCAAATCCAAATCAACACCCTCCACAATTAGTGGCATAATTTTGTTCATTTGATAAGTACCCTTGTTCAGTAAGTAATCATCAATATATGATGTCTGAACTCGAGTATTTAAATCGAAGGCAACTGATGATGAAGTGACCATAATATAATCATGTGCAATAACAATATTGCCACGTGCATCTGAAAAGGAGTCTTCTGCATTTGGTGCAGCCCACTTGATGTCAAACTTCCTGTAATAGATTTATTGTTGTTAGAAGATAAAAGAAATATTAAGCCTCCTTGTTAGACAGAAGACGCTACATTTAAGATACTCACGGTCTAATAAGGGAGCCAGAAAGTCTAGTCTCTCCATTGAGCTCTCCAATTTTGAGTGGAAGCAGCTGGATTCCTCCAGGAATGTAACGATGCAAAACTTTATCAAGTAAAATGGTCCCGGACAAATTAATATCCATAGCAGAATCATCACCTTCCCCCTGTAAAGATTGAAATCTATAATTATATTTTACATAATGTGATTACTTGCATTGCTGAGAAATGCTAGGTTATCTATAATGGATTAAAGTAGCAGTATTGCAAATTTATGCCTGCCTTCATAGGAGCACATTGCTATTGTTCTATTTGTTAGGAACTTTAACAGAAAGAAGGAAAGGATGTAGCTTGTTGTTGTTTGCTAGGTTCTTAACAATGAGCATTCACTGCAACCCCAGGGAAACGATCAATAGAATGACTTTGCTGGGTGCCAACCACATTTGTAGAATGTCAAAAGTTGTGAACATCATATGGACCTAATGAACACCCTTTGCGGATATACTTAATTATATTATTTCATACACATTTTCATCTTTTGAATAGTTATTATATCATCATCTATACATCATAATCCAAAACCGTTCACTTTGTTCTCAGTGTAGAGTGTGCAATGAACAATGATCAGACGATTTAGCACAAACTGAAGCCACCGTGGTAGAAGTAGAAAGAGGTTGGTCTGACTCAAAACACAGAAAAATGACAGACTAGAAGAGTAAGAGTGTAAGACACTGTGTAACAATAATACCTCTGGGCAAATCCATGCATTACCAGCCCCTCGAATTTCTCCACCATCCAATAGGCATGCTCTAATGCCATATAAATCAGCAACCTGCATCCAGGGGTGATAACTAAGAGAGAGAAAATAGTCGCTAAATCGTAGACTTCCAAAAGCAAGAATTATGGCTATATTTGTACTCACACAGTTGTCAAGGTTGAATGTGAAATTGGCAGATACATGAGAGAATGGAATATGGTCAAATGCAGCAACTGCACCAGCCTCTTTGTTTTGCATCACAGCTTCAGAAGCTGCAGATGGCGGCATACCAGATATTGAAAGAGACTTCCTTGAGACAATCCCACTTCCAACAAAAACAGGAGCATCAAGGGGTCCTTGACAGTTAAATACAGCAGTAACAGCACCAGCCAACTGAAAAGATTAGGTTATTGTATCAGAAGTCAAGTCTTAAAAAGGTCAAACAGAAACATGAGGCGCAAATGTGCTTAAACACATTACACCATAACTAGGGACTATTCCAAAGTATTGCTTACAAAAAAAGGGTCAAATCCATAGCCTGTAATGTTAATTTAAACTATTCATTTTGCTTCATCCAGAAGATATTTCTTTTTATCCTAAGAACCAAAGTAATTTGATGTTGTGTATTTTTTCCTTTTTGAGATGGAGAATAACAACTGTGCCCAGACAAATAAATGAATTTAGTCGCCAATAGCAACTGAAATGGGTTAGCCAGTTTATTATTTGTCCAGACAATGAGGACCGTACAAACAGAGAATATATATCAAAATCTAGTTATTACAAATAGAGAATATATCAAAATCTAGTTATCTATTCTACAAGACATGTTTAGTTAAATTTAGCAAATTCCATATATGACCTTTAGTAGTTAAATTCTCACATTGAATAAGGCAGCGCAAAACTAATTTGCAATTTGATATTCTTCTTTTTACAAAACTAATCAATAATATCATTGCCTTATTTGTCTTAGTTGACACTAGTATATTTAAATTTTATTTCTAGCATACTAAAGTTGAACCATCTACGACATTTCCATATATTACCAGGCAGCTGAGTGAAAAGAGATCAACCCAGCTGCATGCTGAACTGAAATAATCATACCAAAAAAATCTTGCAGCACCAGAGAGGGAGAGGGACAGGGACAGGGAGGGACGGAGAGAGGGTATGTTGTACCGGGAACATAAGAGGTTTCATTTTCATTGTCCTCATAAGTGCATTAACTTCAACAGATGGAACCTGATAAGAGAATCAAAATTATCAAAAACGGTTTAAGCATTATTTTAGAAACTCTGTGTATAACATAAGCCTCAGCTAGGACATTTTACAGTACCTGGCACATTAGATGGAACTCTCCGTCCTCAGGATTTAGTCCAAAATCTCCAGAAGCTTCAACTGGAGCATCACCAAACCATCCACTTGCATTGTGCAAAAATACTCTTTGACCACGAAATGATAGTTTTGCCACTATATCCTGAATGTATTCAGGCTTACTATTAAAAAGTGGTAAATGCACTTTGCAATGTTGCCAGCACTAACATTTCTATATTCTATAGACCAAATGGGGTTAAACGTAAACATACTGAAAATGATGATGGGGCATCCAATATCTGGAAAGCTAGGCCTTTGACATCAATCTGACCGTGAATGCTTGGGAAACTATCACCTTTTGACATACAGATATGCACCTGTAAGAGGAAAAGTCAAAATGTTCTCATAAGCACATTAAAGGTCAAGCATGACATAAGAAAGCTTCCATGAGACATGGATGTCTTGACGTAGCTAACAGTAAACCCTATTAAGTTCAGCCACTCTCCCAGCGCATGCCAAAGTCACATATCAAAACTTGTCTTCAAAAATATGAAGGTATAAATCAATGCAAGCAGTAGGAAAAGGGGAAGTACCTCACCAGTAGCTCTTCCTTTGTGCCAAACAACAGGTATTTCTAAAATCCTTTCAAACAGCTGCACATGAAAACTCCCTTTCAACAAAGAAACTAAACTTCCAACATCTTTTGTTTGGCTGGCAGAGAATTAATAAATTACGATCAACCAGAAATCATAGAAGTAGTTGCATTACCGGAGCAAATGCATCGACTACATTGAGATTAGCATGCCATGTTTCCTCAGCTATGTCAACGAAAACATCTGTAGAAAGATAACCCCCTCCTTGAGAAGTCCGGTCTTGCCTCCACTCCATGCAGTTCCCAGTTACATGCACGTGTACACGATTATAACTGTTTTTAAACTTAACGTGTCCGCTAGCATGCTTCATTTCTCTACAGTACAACACAGGCCATCAGTCCAAACTAATTAGTGGGATCACTTCAAAATGTTAATACTGGATAAGATCAAAGTCGTAGCACTTTAAGCTGAAATTAGTTTCAAAGGATCAAAACCTACATCCACCTACAAAATTGTGTTAACAGACTAAGGTATGATAAATTACAGCGCATTCTGCATACTCTACCCTGACTCTGTGAGTGCTATGCTTTAGTAATTTTATTGTGGAGTGGTAATAGTATCACCAGGTTATAAGATATATTAATATGAATATGAAAGCCTAAGTTGAGAATGGTATATTAATATGAATATGAAAGCCTAAGTTCAGAATGATATATTAATATGAATATGAAAGCCTAAGTTGAGAATATTTATTGTTCAGTGTTGTAAGTTGATTGGAAACAATGTGCTAGGAGGGGGGGTTAAGGGAACTACACAAGAGCACATATTTGAAATGAGATGGAAAATAAAGAGGTCATACCTGGGTTCCTGATCACCATATCCCAGAAGCATCAAGTTCCCTCCATTGAAATAAACTGAATCAAGGGTAATGGGAAGTGCATGCTGAACACCACCAGAAGGGATCTGGCTAACCCCTTCTGTAAGTTCAGCAGAGATATCTCCAGGACCAATAGCAAATTGTGACTTCAATTTCTGAATTTGAACATCCAGAGATGCACACGGTGCATTAAAACGGACAAGGAACCCCTTTAATTGGAAAGGCCAAAATGGCACCCAGTTGTGAGCATGCGTGCATGAACCAAAATTCCCAAAAATAGTTTCTCGGTGAGGAACAAATTTATTTTCAAAAGGATTCTCAAATCTCTCCAGTACAGGGCCTTGGGGGAAGTTGGCCTGAGTCACCTGACCTATCTGCAGACCTTCCGAATGGTGGCATAGTAACACATTGTTATCCAAATTACATGATCTACACTGACTAGATTGTTGATTATCCAAAGGTGATTCAGCCAAACTAGTTGATGCAATCTCAGAGCTGCCAACAGTTTTATCATTTGAAGTGAATTCACTTCCACCAACATTGGCACGACCTCCATCCGATGAGCTTTTTCCTGGGCCAGGGGATGAATCATCAATATTACTGTGACCTGTGCTCTGAAAATATGCTACAGCAGCATCCGCACTGCGTCTAAGAATCCTTTGCTGAGAAGAATTGTCAGCATCTGGCACCACCTTACTGTGAGCCTTTCTCCTGTACCTGAGCCTACTGGGGCCTGATATCATCCTAGACCAGAGGTTGATCCCTGGAATGCGTGATTTGACACCAAAAGATTTCTCCAAATCTGCATGCTTCGAACCAGAGTCAATGCCTGTCGCCAAGTGATGATCCTTCTTGTGCATTTCATCAGCGCAAAGGGGTGGACTAGACTTCCCAATTTCTGTTGGCCCATCAACCTCCATCATCTCATCAGTGGACTGAGAAACAGATTGGCCACTCGGAATGGTGTACCCCTTCTCAGCAGCTTCTCTTGCAGCCTTATCCCTCTCCTCGTTCCATTGCTCCGCGGCCTTCTCCCTCGCGAGCCTCCTCGTCTTGGTGCGGATGTCTATGCCCTCCTCCCCCGAATGCCTCTTGACGGTGCCCTCGGACGGCGCCGGAAGGCCGAGCCACGAGAAATCCTTCTTCTGCGCCACCAGCGCGGAGGGCTCGGACAGCACGGCGTCGACGACGACCCTCCCCCTCCTGAGGCTGGCGAAGGGGCGTACCCTAATCTTCATGACGGGCACCTCGGCGCAGGAGAACTCCTCGGCGTGCGGGCCGATGGAGCAGGTCTGCAGCGTGATCCCGAGCGGCGAGACGCTGCGCACCTTGCCGAGCCGGACCTCCCGCTGGAGGTACTCGCCGAGCGCGGCGCAGGCCGCGGGCAGGAGGCGCGCCTCGACGAAGGAGCGGGCCCGGAGCTGGGCGACCCATGAGAGCGCGGCGGCGACGGAGACCACGGCGGCGAAGACGGAGCAGCGCACGAGGAAGAGCCCCTCCCGCCACACTGGCGCGAGCGAGCCGATCAGGGCCCGCGGCCCCGGGAGCAGCGGCGGCGCGGGGGTGTGGTGGGCGTGGTTGCTGTGGTGATGCGCGTGCGCGTGGGGGGCGTCGGCGGGGGAGTCGCTGGAGTCGGAGACCTTGAGGCGGAGCAGCGGCGGCGGGTCGAAGCGCGCGAGGGTGAGGAGGGGCCGCGAGGTCGGGTGGAAGCGGGGGCGCCGGCGCCGGCGGGGGAATGAGAGGCGCGGGAAGAGGAGCGGCGGCGGCGGCGCGAGGAAGGCCGAGGCGCGGGGGCAGTGCGACATTGCGGCGCGGCGGCCTCGCGCGCCTAGGTGACCATTTGCGTGCGGCGAGAGGAAGAGGGAGGAGGGGAAGGGAGAGGTGGGTGCCCACAGACAGTAGCAGTAGCCCAGGCGCGGGGCGAGACGCCAGAGAGATGCTTGTCTTTCGCTGGGGCCGTTTCGCCGCCGGGCCGCCTTCCTCTTTACCTCAAGGCAGAATTTCTTCTCACGTCTCTGGCGAACTTTCGCCTCCAGTCTCTCTCTATTTTCTTTTTTTTGTCTAGGGTGTTTGATCCCGGGTTAAACTTTAGTCCCCATCACATAGAATGTTTGATACTAATTAGGAGTATTAAATATAGGTTAATTATAAAACTAATTTCACAACCTCTATGCTAAATCGCGAGACGAATCTATTAAGTCTAATTAATCCACCATTAGCGAATGTTTACTGTAGCACCATATTGTCAAATCATGGACTAATTAGGCTTAATAGATTCGTCTCACGATTTAGCCTAGGGATTCTGCAATTAGTTTTGTAATTAGCTCATGTTTAGTCCTCCTAATTAGCATCCGAATATCTGATGTGACACGGACTAAACTTTAGCTCCAGAATCCAAACACCCTCTTAATCTCTGATTTCTGAATTCGTAAGATCGCCTTGTAATAAATTCGAATTTGCACTGTCTTTTTAGTCAGTTTGGCCATTCCATTGCTTCATGAATTGCTTGCATCCAGGCAACCCAGCTACAGTACGCAACGCGCGTGATCGTTTGTCCAATACGCAACAGGTTGCACCAGCTTGCACAAGGCAAGAAAACGCTGTTGTCATCTGTCAATTTGTCAAAGAAAACGCTCTTGTCGTCTGTCAATTTGTCTAAGTGTTCGGTCGGCTCACGAGAATTCCAACAAATTTGACAGCAACTTTTTCAGTATAAAAGGAAAAGATAAAGCACAGCATCAACACAATTATCCTCTGACAGAAACGTCCTTCGAACAAGACTAGCAAATACCTGAATACCAGATGCCTCCCCGAGCATCTGCTGCAACTGGTATAGTGATGCAGCTCCATGATCCATTATCCATGACCCATTGACCAATTGTGAGATCAAACGCTACTGTTATAAGTAGCAAAAATGGATTACAAAATCTCTTACATTCAGTGAGCCGCAAAACAGAACACGCGCTACCATCCCACGGATGATTACAGAGTGTTTATATGTTTATAAAAACAGAAAATGTATATGGTAAAAGAAAGCAAGCTGAGGATAATTTCGACAAGCCTAGCCCAATGCAAGAGTAGGGTTACAGGACTACAGGACGCAGCACGATATACCCCTGACTGGCCATGTTGTCCATGAAGTTCCATTGGATGAACAATTCAAAGCACAATTACATGACTGTTTTGTGACCACAAAGGCCTTTCATGAATTCTGAAATGAAACTCAGAAAGGCGCTTCGCAGTCATAAAGATGACAACTCAAAAAAGTTTTATTGTGAGTCCAAAACGAACAAGGGGATATCAAACTCAGAAGCATTTCAAAACTTTTTGCCCATTTACCGCACGGGCTGCTGGTTGTAATGACTCTTCTCTTTCTTCTTAGCTGCTGCGAGCCTTGCACTCCTTGCTGCGGCCTCAGAAGCAGCAATTTTCGCAGCGGTGTCCATCTCTTTGCTCGATTTCTTCTTCTTCATAGAAGCCATCTTCTTTAGGCGCTCCTTCACGTCTACAGCTGTGTCTTCATCAGGTTCTGCACTTGCAGTCTCCTCTGACCCATCAGCTGCTTCTTGTGTTTCTTTTGCCTCCTTGGAACTCTTGTCTTTCTTTTTCTTCTTCTTGGAGGTCTTGCTCTCAGAAGGGGCAGGAGCATCTTCCTTTTTCTCTCCATCACCAGTTTGGTTTGCGCCTTTCTTCTCAGCTGCAAGAAAATATAGCATGAGAAAACAAAATTCATACAAACAACCCAACCACATAGAGATACTGGTATCATGCATTTTATGTTCCCTTCAACCCAGGGTGATCATCAAAGCATCATTCAAGCACCATAGAACACCAGGGGGAAACATAATGTACTGCAGCATTTACTATCTTACCATCCTGTGCAGCATTGCTTGAATTCCCAGAGAGTCCCAGCTCAGCCAATACTGCATCAAGTTCTGCTAATTCCTTCTTTTTCAACTCCTTTTTAGATAGCTGCCTTTCTGTATCTTTGGGGGGTGCAGTTGGGGGTGCAACTGTCTTCATAGGAGGTTCGACTGCGGCTTCTTCCGCTTCATGCTCAGGTTCATCCTCAGCACCATCATCAACCTCATCATCAAGGTCCTCATCATCACTCTCAATGTCCTGCAGCATGAAGAAGCAAATACATCTAAGAATACCATCACTGAGGCTCATCATGAAAACAATAATCAAATATGTTATATGCTAAAGCTGTAAGACGAAATAACTTTGCTTGCCGTAGGATTATATGCTTATTTAGACTGCTGATAAACAGAACTAGGCATGCCATAGAACTAAAACTGTAAGAGGGAGAATAAATCTGCACGCACTATGTGCCTGAGCACCTCTGCAACTGTTTACTGCTAATATGCTGCATATACCCTTAACAGGACGCGTAACACTCATGCTCATTGCTGAAAAACATCATTAATTGCCAAAAATAAAGATACAGGCATTAGGACACTAATTTGCCGATTCCATATATACAGTTACGTCATCTCAATTTGTCAGCTAAGCATATCCTGTACAACAAGACAATAAATAGACAGAAAGGATAAAAGCATCACACTGGCATACTTGTAACTATGGCATTGTCCCGTGGCAAATTACCGTTTCCACTACAATAGAAACTGATTACTTCAGTGAATACTTGCATCCGTTACCAACATCAAGCAAACGGCATAATAATCGAAGCCTGTAGGACGTTCCATGCCTCACTCTAACAATTCCGCTTATGCAGCTGAGCCATGTCATTTTGCCAGGTGGCAGCTAAGCATGTGCTGTACAACAAGACAATCGTTCAATCAAAGGACAAACATGTGGCCATGTTACACACCTACAACATTTTGCAGTGGAAATTTAGCGTTTCTGTACCTACACTGGAAACTGATTACCATATTGATCATGCATTGCACAAATAAATGGGATACATGCATTCGTTACCAGTAGCAATTAAATCGGCATAACACACGCACACGTAAGCCTACAGAACTTTCCATGCCTCACTCCAACAATTTCGCGCCAATACTTGACTAGCCAACTAATCGGTGAGCAGAGATTAAACAGCAACAACATTTCTAAGGTATCAACACATCCCGAAGCACATTTCATCAACCAGAAGAGGCGTATAGAGGAGTAGCAGGAGAAATAGACCTCCTGAAGGGCGGCGCGAACAGCATCCTCGACGTCCTCCTCGTCCTTCCCCGCCTCGTCGCGGTGTCCAGCGGTGCCCCAGACGGGGCGCGGGGGCGCGGTGGTGGCGAAGTAGTCGTCGTCGTCGTCGTCCTCGACATCGGCCCAGGACTTGGTGGTGAGCGGCGCGGGCGCCCAGAAGACCTCCTTCTGCGGCGGCTCCTGCTGCTGCGCCGCCCCGTCGCCGTGCTTCTTCCTGGAGGAGGACGACGACCCGGCCGCCTTGCCCTTGTCGCCCTTCTTCTTCTTCTTGAGGGACTCGAGCGCCGCGAACACGTTGCCGGTGTTGAGCTTCACCTCGTCCGCCGCTCCACCCCGCCTCCCCCCGCCCACCATGCTCCCCTACCGCACGCGGTGTTGGGACCCCAACGAGGCGCGCCCGGCCCGAACCCGAATCTGAATCCGGCCCGGCCGCCGATCTGCGGGGACGAATCGGCGCGGGGGGTTCCTCGCCGCCGGGGATCGGGTCGGGGATTGGGATTTGGGTAGGGATGGAGGCGCGGGTGCTCTAGGGTTTTGAGATGGGGTGGAGGTAGAGTGGAGGAGACGCGTGCGCCGCAGCTTTGCCTGGCGTTTGTTGTTTAAGGGTAGCAGCGGCGCAAGGCGAGAGAGAAGGGGGGATGGTTTGCTCGGTTTATCGCTAGCTACAACTCTATCCACCCGTCCCGCATTACGCATTGCCAGATTGCACACGCCACGCGCTAGTGGTGCCGTGCCACGGCCGCCTCGTCTAGACGTCCACGGCCGCGCGCTAGAGGCGTGACGTCGCAAGAACACGACTGCACCGTACCTGGGCTATGTTTTTTCTGCAGAATTGAGCTAGAGCTCCAACCACGCACGGACCTAGCAGAAATGTGTCACTGTGACAGTGATACGTCGCCTGAGAGTTTTTTTTTCTTTTGTTCCAAAAGATCATGAAAATTTATAAGCATGGTTACGAGTCTAATTCAAGATTCAGGATGCCAGTGTTCATCCATGTTTATCGTAAGATTGATACCCGACCTGAACATGCCTCAGCCATGAAGGTAGGCTGCAATCAGCGGATCGTAATAAATACTAATAATTGGGAGAATACATCAGAGACCGCAGGAACAATCAGAAAGTAGATAGCATAGCACAGACCCACAGTAGCGATCTAACAAATAACAATTGTGAGCTGCGATTCTGAAACATTGATATCACCTAGGAGTATTACTGTTTGGTTTGGTCCCGAGATAATACTTCAAACATACTGTGGAAATATCACCACTCAAGAGTAACAGGTCAGTGCAGGAGCTTGTCCCAATTTACATGACCACAAAAGGGTGAACGGTTGCTTATCATCCGGGGGTGAAAATTGTGTACACGGTGTAGTAGTAGTATGAGTAAAAATTAAAGAATACTACGCATAGCAGCCATCTATGCAGAGCATGTGGGGCGAGATGGTACAGAAGGAATCATGCGACGAAGAATATGAAGATCATGAGGAACACCATCAGCACAAAGAATATCTTCATCATCAGCCACCTGTTCGATGAGATGCTGTTGAGGTACTTCAGGAGCTGCCCCTGCGCTCCCTCGACGTTAGTCAGTGTTTCATCCATGTTCTCATCAATTCTGTCATGGAAAACGCAACATTAAGATAAGACTATAACCAATAGCCCAATAGGAACTATGAATGAAACATAAATGTAACACAAATATTCGAAGTTGAATTGAGAGTGTAAAGTAGTGATATATTAGAAACTTGTTTTATGTCTTCCTGGATCACAATGGGATAATTATTGGAAAGACTTCTTGCCCGTGCTACAGCACAACAGTGCTGTTCACGGGCGCAAATACTAGCTTGGCCATTCATAAAATATCCGCAATCCTATTAAACCATCTTTTTCTTCCTAACTATAAATATATAACCTACCAAACTAAGAGGGTTAGCAATTAACTTATCATATTATCATAAGGATTTAGTCAATTTGTGGCCACCACTCATATGCCGATACCAGGTAACCCAACTACCATAACTAGGCACACGACCAATGCTCAGCTCATGATTGATAAGGTATGTAAACTTTGGGTGAGGAAGGTTCACCTGATTGCTAGCTCTCCCTGTTGAGAAACCATGGTTGCCAACTGTGTAAAGATGTTGCTCAGCTCATGGATGGTCGATTCCACATTTTGTAGAGCTTCAGCTCTGCTCTGCATGTAACTGTCCTGCTGTACAGCCAATTGCTGCTGCTGGAAAGGCTGGGATGACGATGATGCTCCATGGTCTCCATTAGTTTTCTTCCTGATCATCAGGAGCACAAATTTGTGAGTAGAGCTCTTAAAGCACACTGAAATATTTTACATGGTTGGAAAATGGAAACAGATATATTATGCAAAAAGTGTTAGTCTAGCATAGAGAACAAACTGAAAAGGATAGCTTGTTTCAACATATGTGTCCGCATTTATGTGCCAAAACAGCAATACATACAGTAAGACGAACACCCACTGAATTAGCCCATGTACACTCTAAAAAAAATGACCGGAACATATTAATTAACTTTTTTTGAGCAAGCAATGATGCTGTTCCATCAGACTGGCAACATAGAAAATACTCATATCCAGCAGATACATCTGATAACATTTAATTGTAGTAAACAAGGTTAACGGAAAGGCTGCTACATCTCTGCTACTGCCTACTGATGGGTAAGGATGCGCATGGACTAGATTGGAGGTGCGGATCTGGTTGTTGGTTGTATACAACTTTACATTTGCTGGCACAAAATAATTTTACAAGCCCGGATTGGTTTTCTAAAGCTTCCTGACCAGTAGCTACTGGTGCTATGTACTCCGACAGATGTGAGCAATTTTATAGAGAAGTCATTTTTTGTACCATATGACCTACAAGATAGCAGACACTAGACAACCAAGTGAATAGAGGGAAACTAAGGTGATTGTGAATGGACTCAAGTGTGATATTAGAAGCCTTATGCCCAACCTACAGCTAGAACAGCTTATGAATGGACTAAAATGAGGTGGTTTCGAATGACTTCTGAAAGGTGAAAGTACAAAATCATCAAGTTTTGTTTACAATGGCTTCTGAAAGGTGAAAAATACAAAAACATCAAGTTTTCTATGTGCAACAGTACCTCTGGAATAATGGTGTAGATGCAGAGTCGCTGGCCCATGGTGCTGGGGGGACAGAGGACTCGGATGGATCCCTAGCAACAAGGGGACGTTGACGAATGAATGGATTTGATGCATCCTTTGCAGCTGACGAGGAGAACATTTGCCTTCTATTTTCATGAACCTTCAAATTCTGCACATCAAGGGAAGAAAGGCTTTAAGCAACCATCTATATTGAAGACTTTAAGAAGGGGGGAAAGGAGCATATAATTTCATCTGACCTCTGTTCGCATGGTAAGAACTTCTTTAAATTCTTTTGTCGCACTCATCAGGCGGTTTTTTAGGTTGTCCACAACTGTAGTGGAATGATTAGTCGTGTCCTTGGATAGATTCCCACTCTCATTTTGTGAATTGCAGAGAGCTTGTAGGTCTACAACAGCACTATTCAAAGCAGTGATATCCTTCTTGATAACTGCAGTCAGCTCTTGAATCTCCACAGTAGGGTCATCAAAAACAGATGTCCTCTTTGCCACTGCAAAGATTCATTTCATAATATAATTATCATAGAAATAGCACAATCTTTATAAATGCATACATCATGATAAGAGGTTCATAATGACAGGTCACTGATGACGTTTTGTGGTAATAATCACATGTAATGCCACTAGAACTAATGCACATAACTAGATTTAATGGTAGCACCATAGCATAACAGAATACTGTAGAATATTTGATTAAAGACTTAGTAAAATATTAATATATAATGCCAGATTCAACTGATGTAACTAGAAAATAAGTCCATAACCGAGAAGAGGCAACAACCAGGCAGAAATTTTGTCCAGAAAAATATTGAAGTTGAAGATTTTGCTAACTATTTTCTTAGCATCACAAATGAATGGCCACAGCAGCTAAATCATCAAGAACAGACTTCCATTAAGACATTACATGAACAAGTAGGAAGTCAGGCCATGCACGCAGTATTGCACAAAAAGTAAAATTCGCCATCAACTTGGATCTTACAAAAAGCTGGCAGCCTGGTACTAATCTATCCACACTTCCTCAGAGTGTTCTTTGTCACGATTAAGCACAAGGTTCCATCTAGAAAGCACGAAAACAAATTGTATAGGCAGCCGCATTCACTCTAACAGTGGCAAAAATAGTACTGGAAAGGGTATCAAAACTGATCTGAAACCATCAGAGCAGCTCCAACCAACCACTAGCAACACAGAGGGTGTAAAAAGTGTATGCATAAGTTCATGTTCAATACACTTGGACCCACAGAACAAAGACACATCACGGCAGCATGTACGAATGGTCATCTTGGCTTGCTTCACTGCAACGTGATGCTAATGGCATCACTGCGAGTAACATCGGCACACCCATCATGATACCCGCATAGAAAATAGCACAAGTAGGTACCGATAAGCAAATGAGTACCCCGAGGATCAACCAGGTTACAGCAGACATCTACGCCAAACAATGAAACATCAGGGAAATACTGAGAACTCAAGCAAAGACACACATATCAACCATCTGTCGCTACAAAGTAAATCACTACTAACTAACTATCGCATCTCGAGATCTCACTGACGCTAGCGCTCACGGAAGATTACCAATTCAACTTACCGGCAACGAGGACAGAATCAAGAGGGTACGGGAGGGAACAGGAGGCGGATCATACATTTGGCGAGGCGGGCTAGCTTCTGGGAGGTCTGGTGGATCCCGAGCCCGATCTTGGACGCGCGGTTGTTGAACTCCGAGCGCGCCGAAGTGGCCGCGATCGAGCCATCGAGGGGCCCGGCGCCGCCGCTCCCGCTGCTGCTCGCCGCGGCGGCTGCGACAGCGGAGGAGGAGGAGGAGGAAGGGGCGGCGTGGCGGCGCGCGCTCTCGACGGCAGAGCGGAACTCGTTGGTGCGGTCGCGGAACGACGCCTGCGCGGGCCGCGTCGGGTTCATGGCGGGCGGGCGGCGGTGGATCTGCGGGCCGGATCTGGATCTCGCCCTCGCCCTCCGCCTCGGTGGGTGGGAGGGGGGGTCC
>NC_028454.1:10739527-10750619 GCF_000263155.2 Setaria italica | reverse complement strand
GTCGGTAGGGTGGGCGGCGGTGGGGAATCGAGCTGGAAATTGGGGGAGATTCTTGTCAGATCACAAGAGTTTTGCTTCGCGGAGAGGGTTGGAGAAATGGAGAGTGCGGTTACGCGCGGAGAGGGGCGTCCACGCTGCTGTGCTGTCTGGGGACGTCTTCACCGTCTGACCGCGGCTTCGATAAAGAGTTCCTTTCGTTGCGGCAAAAAAATTTGACAATTCTTTCGTAATGGGCCAAAGTTCCCTAGGTCCCGGGCCCACGAAATGGGCTTTTGGACTATCGACATGACATGCATAGCCCGGCCTGTAGGTAGAAGAAGGCCCAGGACGCATCAATTAGCACAGTAGTACGTAGCCCACCCCCACAAACTACTGACATTCGTAACGAAGGCCCAAAACTGAAAAGAATTGCACGTCTTTCGACCCTTCTTTCTCCTTCCTACAGCAGCAAGCAGCGACTCCAGGGCGATTCCGCGTCTCCTCCGTCGATTCGTCGTCGTCCTCACCTCTGGCACCCTCACCGGCATCGGAGAGGAAGGGGGATCGAACGAATCGGCGGTGGATCTGTAGTTCCCTGCATCTAGTATAGTTAGATAGTAGGGTAGGTGTTCTGATGGCGTTGTATAGTTGGCCGCTAGTTCCTTTGTTCCTTTGGAGAGTTGTCGGAGGGTGGAGCCGGCGCCTGCGTCAGCAAGCCTGCTGTTGCCTTCTTCAATGAGAATCCATGGAGGATAGCCTGTCCTTGGGCGGCGACGCGTTGCTGCTCAGGTTACTGTCCCTCCTTCGTCTCCGTCGGCGGTGTGGCAGATCTTTCCGGCAGAAGTCTTGGAAGGTATGTCTACTAACATGCCGAGAAATCGGGTTGGATTTTGTCTCCTGCATGTTTTGGTGGTTTACCTCCCCTTCGGGTTGTGTTGGAGCCAGGGCTGCTGGTAGTTCTTGAGGTGCCAAATCACTTGACTACCGGCAATGCGATGGCGGGTGGTCATCTTCTTCTGCCAGGGTGTTTAGCGGTTATAGAGCATGTCAATGTGTTCGACGTGTTGTTCTTAGTGGCAATAAAAAATTATGAAGTTCCTTCGTCGGGAAGGAGGTCGGCTTCAAGCTGCAAGCTCGGTGTGTCTCCTCTCCAACCTTTGGTGCGACAGGAGTGCGTCTTGTGGCGCTCCGATCGCCGGCGACGAGGACAACCGGGAGGATCTTGCAAGGACTAGGATGTAATTTTTCTTTTCTTCAAGGTGTCTTTGTAAGAACTGGAATGTAAACATTATATGAAATATAAACCCAGTTTAAAAAAAGCTGAAGGCCCTTGGGAATGCAGCCAGTCACACGGTCTTCTTTTTCATCCATTCCAAATGTAGCATTGTTAGTCAACCTAAGCCTAACTACCTAACCATGCCAGTCTTCTCTTTGCTTCGCTATGAAGATTTTGTCTTCTTCGTCTTTAATTTTTTCACTCGAATTTCATAGCCATGTACTGAAACTACAAAGTCAGTTGTAAATCTGTAATTGCATATGACATATAGACTTACGTTTTTGTCTGTTAAACTTACAGAGACATAAGTAAGTTTGAAAGAAACTACGCAAGCTTTACATATACTCTTTCTTCCTCACAAAAAGAAATATAAAGTACATCTTTATTAGTCCAACTTCGCAGAGATGGCATTTTGGTAAATGCTTCCAAAACGTAGCCATTTCAGTCTTTTGTTAGCCCTTGTTTACTTCCCTCCAAACTCCCAACTTTGACACTATGCAAAAAGAAGATTCTCCATCACATCAAACTTGTGGTACATGCATGGAGTACTAAATGTAGACGAAATCAAAAACTAATTGCACAGTTTTGTTGTACTTTGCGAGACGAATCTTTTGAGCCTAATTAGTCAATATTTGGATAATAATTCACAAATACAAACGAAACGCTACAGTGTCGCATTTATGGTAAAATGCCAATTTTGCAACTCCCAACTTAGGAAGTAAACAAGGCCGATCCTTTAGGAGTGCAACTCTGCTCTCTTGACTTCCATGCAGCAAACTGGTGTGCAGTCACTGTCTGATAATAGTCTACCAGTACCTGAAGGCTGAAGCTATTCAGAGTTTCAGACTAGCAGTAGCAATGGAGGTCTGGGTGCGTTGCCCTGTACGTGTGTAAAAAAGGAGATTTTTTTAATTTTAACCCTTTTAAAACTAAAATTTTATAAATAACCCCTTCGGATCTATATTTCCAAGAAGTAGCCATTTTAGTCACACCGAGAGCTCCATGGCGCGACTAATAGTTGAGTTGCACGCGCATGCAATGGCGTGACTAATATGACACGGTGGCACAAATAAATATTAATGGCTGCATGGTGATGATGTGGTGGAGCAAGTCATGCCAAGCCATATGGAGTGACTCAGTCACGCCAGAGAGAGTGGCGTGACCAGCTCCCGTTGGTTACTGCCTGCACTCAAAGTGCACAAAAATGCAGCCCATTTAGCCATATTTCATCTTCCATTCTAATCAAATAATGAGCTCTTAAATTTGTCAAACTCTACAATTATAAATCTATGAAGTGTATACGTTCCATATTAAGTTCTTGTACTTCAAAACATAGTGTGGAAAGCGAGAAATTCAATTTGGAAATATGCTAAGTGTTATTGGTTGTATACTTGTATCTAAAGAGATAAAACCAAATGATGATAACATTGATTCAGTTATCCATTTTGTGACATCCTGATTTGATTGCATAAGCAAACTTCAATATTGTTCTTTGAATTTGAGCTATGAATATTGGCCCAAAACAATTAATCACGTAAATTATGATGCATGGCCCATGAGTTGCTACAGATGAGGGACTTATATGGATATTAAAGATTCTGGTTGCAATATGAGACTAAGCCTGAAGAACAATAGAACGACCTCATTAGCACAACAGTATGTGTCCATGTGTTGCACCAGATAGTCAGGATACTCTTTCTTTACTGGCTCCGACAAGATCAGCTAGCATGAGGGGCACATGTAATCTGTAACAGGTTGTTAAGCTGTGAGAAACATTCAGAGTGTAGCAGAAGGCAATAAACATAACAAACTTCAACTTCAAATAGCTGCAGAACCTCAAATGTCTGCTTCAGCAGGAACACGCCATCCTAAAAAGCAACGATACGAGAATTAGGGGTTAACTAATGTTGAAAACCAACGTATCCTTTTCCTGACGACTAACCTAAGACGCTTGAAGTTTACTATCAAGTTTCAAGCATGAATCGCGGGGCTTAGGACTGAATTATATGAATACTAATCAGCTTTTTTCCCAATCTAATCAATCACTTGATAGTCAGCTCTTTTGTATTGCTCTATCTTGTTACTTGTCGTATGAGAACAGATATTTCTAATACACAGATTGTAAGTGTGCATTTGAACCTTTTTCACTGCACACAAATGTAAATGTTCTAGACAATAAATTTAGTACCTCAGTAATTAACCTACTAAGGCATAAATATTTTCAGAGTATAGAATTCAACATGAGCAAATCACAGAGTAACTATGGCTGCATACATATACATATACAATGATTATTCGTAGAATCGTAGTCTGCATGCAGATTACGTTCTGTTTAGCTTTTTCTCTGATTTTTTTTAACTATTACGTGCATAAGCTAAATTTGATATCAGGAGTTTATTTACATTGGTATGCTGTTGGTACATGCATCTCAATTTATTTTATTTCTTCTTCTTCTTTTGACCACCCTCCTTCCTTCTTCTGTACCAGCAATCCGCTACACTTCTCTGCAACCAATAACACTTAGCTTTTTTAGAAATTGGATTTCTCGTTTTGCAAACCATATTTTGGATTGCAAACACTATAAATAGAATATATATACTCTATAGATTATGCTTGTCATGTTTGACAAATTTAAGAGCTCATTAACTAATTAAAATAGAGGACAAAACAGGGCTAAATCAGCTGCATTTTTATGCACTTCGAGTGCAGCCAGCAACCAACGGGCTGGTCGCGCCATTGTCCCAGGCGTGACTTAGTCACGCCAGATGGTTTGGCGTGACTCGCCCGTATCATGTCATTGTCACGCGTCGCTCATTTTTTGTCCACGCCACTGTGTCATATTAGTCGCGCTATTGTATGTGGCGTGACTCAACTATTAGTCACACCATGCAGCTCGGCGTGACTAAAAGGGTTACTTCTTAGAAATATAGGGTTAGTTTGGCAGGGCTTCGGCTCCTCTAAAAATGGCTCCGGCTCTAGCTCCTCTGATAAAGTGACTTCTCTGGTGGAGCTGAAGCCCTTTTGGAAAACCGTTTGGCAAAATGACTCTTCCGTGTAGTTTAAAATGGCTAGATAAGATGAAATACCCATAATACCCTTTCCTTTTCCTTTTCTTTTTTTCCTTTCTTCCTATTTATTTTCCTTCTTTTCTCTTCCTATTTCCTTTTTCTTTTCTTTTCTCTTCCTTCAGCCTCCCACCGCCAGCCTCCCATTTTTCTCTCTCTTCCCTATCCATTCTCCCCCACCGCCCAGCTCCTGGTCCCCCGGCCGCCTCAGCCCCCGCCTCCTGGCCATCTTCGCCGTTGCCGTCATTCGCCTCCCGTGGTCGCCGTCGTCCACCTCCCGCCCGTCTCCGCCCCCGCTGTCGCTGTCGGCCGCCACCCGCCCGGAGGTGCCTCCGCTTGCCTGCAGGCCCTCCCCCGAGGGCAAGGGTGGGAAATGAGGAGGAGGAGCCGTGGGAGCCCGTTTTTTTCTCTGCCTCCCCGCAACGGCTCCTGAGAGCGGGATTCGCAGGGCTCCGCCACCGGAGCCGGAGCCCTTTTGGGCGTCCCGCGTCCTTTGGCAGGGCTTCGGGAAAAGCCGCTCTCGAAGCCCCGCCAAACGGGGCTATAGATCGAGAGGGGTTATTTTAAAATTTTAGGTTTCAAAGGGTTAAAATTAAAAAAATCAAAAAATGAATGTCACGACTAGATATACACTCGCAAGTGTATAACGCAACAGCGACGAGACACTCAAATTAACGCTGAAACTTTTGACCGCTTGCGCAGTTGTTCGCGTTCGTGCCACACTGGCAGAGTTCTTTTAGAGCAAGTATACACATTGGTATCAGCTAGCCGACAGCACTGCAGAAGGATGGAGGCATCAGTTGGGTAGGCAGAAACCCATCCAAGTTTAAGCACGACGACGACGAGACGGCCGGACTTCAGTTGGCAGAAGCAACCGGCATTCTCAGCAGGCTGCAGAGGAAGCCGGCGGCTGCTGAGTGCTGAAGACTGGTGCATGTGCATGCATTCTTAACGTTATCTCTCATGTTCTCCGTCTCTACATGGATGAACGCATTTGCAGCCGTGGGGGGCCGTCTTGTAGTTGTAGCAGCCACAGGCACATTGTTCAGAGCAAGGAACACATGGCTGAATGCACCAGATGCATGAACTGGGAGCCAGTAACTTTTCAACATTTTGCTGAAAGCTAGATGCACGAGTCGAATCTGTGATCATTGTTTTGCTCCACTTGGGCAGATTTTTTTGTGTAGATGTGTGCCAAGTGGTAGGTCCATTAGTACCCCTCTTCACCCGCGGATGAGTTTAACTGAAGAAAATGATTAGGTAGTGGGGTGAGCCGCAAGGCTGTAATTGAGAGAGGCCGGCTAGCTAACAACCTTTTTCGAGTGGGAGCTAGATTGATTGACAGTTACTTCTCTGTGCATAATACAAACTGATTGCTAGATTGCCTGTCTAAATCACACATTTCCCTCGAGGTCGTTTCAGGCAGTTAACTATGACAAAGAATTCCAAAAGGTATTCAGAGTAGGAATAATCCAGCATGATGTTTGTTTTTCAACTGTTCTGCCAAACCATAATCGTTTCAGGTTTCACAAACACAGGTGCGCCAAATAAATAATACTACATTAGAGAAACAAAAAAAAGGGTCACGTTCATATAAAAAAAAAACTGCCAGCGTCAGCTAAGTATAACCCTAGCTAGCAGCCCACTGACCAACTAATCGGCCATGTTGATGGACGGATTAGATTGATTGTATTTCATTGATCAGATGGATGCGCCATTACAGGGAAAGCATACAATACAATACATCGGCATGATGCTTGCCATTTCACCAACCACTTTTTCCGTATTCGGTTTCATGTGTTAAGTATGAACGAATGAATATGATATCGGCATCTCTGACTCTTGTAGCTTAGCCAGCTAGCTAGCTTATAATGGAGCAGCCATTGAGGAAGCTGCGTGCACTTTTGGTTGTTTGCGTTGACATCATCGTCATCATTGCTGAAAGTTAGTTGCTCGTGCTTATATGTATCAATAGGAACAGCTTAGAATTTAAATTTTGCCTTTGCATTTATAATACATATTCCTTTCGACTCAAAAGAAAGCATATGTTCCTATGAAACTGGTAATCATTAATTGTAGAACTCACAATTTAGTCTCAAAACAAACCGTAAAAAATGTTGATTTATTTTTTGGAAGCTCTTTTACGGTACACAATACCACTACTTAGTGGTATATCTATATCTATACCTAAGCAACGCCTCTGCCATTTTTTTCGTCCGTCATGATTATTTTGTAAAAAAACCCAACGTTTTAGTAATCAATCCGCAGTCCAAATGCGTCCAAATGCTGAAGAGATGAGGGTTCGGGTGGAAAAATGAGGGAAGGGAGGGGTTAAACCGAAACAATTGTGGCCGGCCGGCACGCGCCCCCCTCCCTCGGAGCCGCGCCCCACGCCGGATCCAGATCCGGTGGGAGTGGGCGGCGGCGGCGGCGAGCAGGGAGGAGCGGCGGAAAGTAGGGAGGGGCGGAGCGGCCTCACGGCGGTTGGCGGAGCGGACGGCCGGCGGGGAGCGAGGGCGGGCGGCAGGGAGCCTGGTGTGCGGGCGGTGGGAGTGGATGCGAGGTGGCGCTAGCGAGGCAGCGGCGGCCGCGGTTCCTGTGCCTGCACGGGTTCCAAACCAGCGCCGAGATAATGCGGCGGCAGGTGGTGGGGAGGTGGCCCACCGAGGTGACGTCCACCTCGTCTTCGCGGACGGGCCGTTCCCGGCCGAGGGCGCGTCCCCCGTGGCCGGCGTCTTCGACCTGCCCTACTACGAGTGGTACCAGTTCGCCGGCGAGGTCCGTTCCCCATCGCATTGACCAGCAAGAACGGCCCGTCCCCCGTGGCCGGCGTCTTCGACCCGCCCTACTACGAGTGGTTCCAATTCGCCGGCGAGGTCCGTTCCCCATCGCATTGACCAGCAAGTAGCAACGCTGGCTGCTGACAAGTTTCCTCTCCGCTGCTTCAGATCTCGGGGGGACATGATCCCGTCGAGTGCAAGAACTTTGACAGGTGCTTCTCCTACCTCGAGGAGCTGATGATCAGACGGGCTGCTAGGATTCTCCCAGGTGTTTGATTACCTTCCCGTTACTAATTCCCTGTGCATGGTGCATGATCACTCCTCCGCCATTGATGGGTAAATGCCGTGGTGGATGCCAAATTCTTACCAGGGCGCCGTCGTATCTGCAGTGCTTGCAGGGCTCCAGGAATAGGTAAAATGAGCTGTGGCGTTTGGTGCCAGGTGTGGTAAAATGAGCAAAATGTTCAGCGGGTTGTGCGATGTCTGTTGCTTGTCACGGTTGCTACGGTCGTAGCTTGATTTTGCAAACTCATCTCTGCATTTTCCGGCAGGTGTTGACCTTCACTGGGGTTGCTAAGGTGAAGTGCGTGATAGTTATATCCGGGGGGGAGATCCAAGCCACCGCAAGGGCGTTCAACAGCAAGATCATGTGCCCGTCGCTTCACTTCATTGGTAAATCCTTCATACTTCTTCACACTCTCTCTGTCTGTAGAAGACCACAGATTTAATGATTCTTGGTTGTCTCTTGTCTGTACAATTTTTGTCGGTCGACTTCAGTGTGTGGTGAGTGTCCATTTTCCTGCTAGCGTTGTTTATTAAATCAATGGCGATAGGGGAAACAAAAAATAGTTTCGAACGCCTGAACTTCTTCAGTCGTCATTACTTTCTGCTGGGGTTTCAACTCCTTTCATGTAAAAGTCGTACTCCCATGTTCCAAACGTGCTCTCTTTTGACATACGGAATACTATTGTGCAGGTGACCATGACTTTGCGAAGGTTCACAATGAAGAGCTTGTAGAAGCATTTGTGGATCCACTTGTTATACGTCATCCCTGCGGCCATACTATACCTAATCTCGGTGAGAGTATTTCAGCTTGGCGCGTATTTCATGAAGAGAAAACAGAAGTTCTGAGCACACACTTGACAATCTCAGCAGTAAAGAGTAAATACGTCGGTGAATGAGTAGACTCGATGTATGAAGCGATTTTTCTCAAGCAAATGATGCAACCAAGCGAATCATTTTTGTTGTACACAACTACCAGCTAGCAATTAACAAGACATGCAACTTACAAAAGAGTGTTTGATTTGTTACAATCTATATTATTTTACTTTAAATCTCTATGTGCTTGTAACTCTCAGATGAGAAGGGCCTCCAAACTATGCTCACCTTCCTTGACAAGATTGAGAGGGGAATATGGGAACATTCATCGAACGATACTAAGATCATGGTCTCGAATCCGAGGCTCAAATATCTGAAGTTTAGAAAATGCATAGAATTGACATGTTCTAAAGAAATTCAAATCCAGAGTGTTTGGTAAGACGTTGAGTGTCATATCTAGGAACTTTCCCTTACTTAACTCCTTCGTATCAAGAACCATCCATCCTGTTTCATTGATCATCTAAAATGAACCAAAATCATTGACACTTTGGCAGGATACCCATATATTTACACAAGCGCGCGCACAAGAACGAGTGTGTTCATCGGTGTTGAAAACGTGTGCTGCACATGCTACATGACTTGCTAGATGTGATGAACACGTCTCATGTACCTATTTTTGCTAGAATGGTTGCATGGTACGGTATATTATGCTTGTAACTATTTTTTTTGTTAGGAATCACTTGCTTAAATAAAAAGTGTAATAAGTATGAGTAGAAAAAGTATGTTAAGTCAAAATTCTATTGATTTTGTAGCAAATGTATAGAGATCCGTTATAATAAAATATAGTAGTAGAAATATAAAAATACACGAGATTTACAAAATATAACTACATTTCACCGTAGTAACTTACGAGCATCTTGCTAGTAGTATATATATGATCTAGCCGTTCGCTACTTTGGATAATTTAGTAATTATTACATTGTAAAATGTGATATTTCAAATGGAAGTCTTTTAGACTTTACGCTAGTTTCAAAAATAATATTATAGTGATGCTATTTGTATTTTTTCTACCATGATACCCTTATAATACTTATACTACTCATCTATACTATACAGAGGTGAAGTTTCAGTAGTATACAATTAATCTAGATCGTAGGATGTTTTTATACTAATTATTTTCGAACACTAACTTAGTATTATGTATTGTAAAAAAACTCATCTTCTGATCATTATAATAATGATAGGGTTTGTTCCGTTCGGGTGAGGGGTAATCCTCAAGAGAGTCGACGACATGGGTCGCTCGTGACTACGCGTGTGGGTTCCGCCGAAACGAGTGCGAAGTGCAGGGCAAACTAACACACAATTCTTTTGGTTTCTTTAGCTTCATCTTTTCTAGCTTTCTCCCACGCATTCTGCATGCTTGTACTAAGTTGCAACTAGTTGTGTAGCGCTTACTTTCAAATTAAGCTACCATTTGTTCTTTGCGATTATCTTTTTTTTTAAACTAATAAAAAAGAAGTCAGGAGAGCTGCCGATTATATTAAAAAGAATAATAAGCTCAGATTGGGCAAAACAACAAATAACAACACCGGTCGGTTGGATTAAGACATCAACCCACGCCGTACAACGCTAACGCACTACTCAACCACACACCATCGGTCGGTTGGATTGGGACTTCAACCGAGTCTCTCTCAACTCTGCCCGGTCGGATTGGGATATCGACACGAGCCTCACGAAACTCCGCCCGGTCGGATTGGGATATCGACACGAGCCTCCACGAATTCGGTCCGGTCAGATTGGGATGTCAACACGAGCCACCACACAACCAACACCACGGACCGGATCTTTTTTTCTAAAGAAAAGGAAAGTAGAAAGAAAGGAAAAGAAAGAAAAGCACCTTTTAGGTGCCACCGCCGAAGCAAGTCTCCTTGCTGGAATTGCCTGACATCGCTTTCAAGAAGGTCACGACACCGAGGACGTCGTCGATGCCAGCCTAAACTGGGTTGGGTTCTCACCCGCCTCATCTGACAAGGAAGACCAACATCCATGTCGTTGGCCCTAAACAGGAGCCAAGGTTTGCGCCAAAGATGCCCAACGTCGCTTTCAAGAAGGACATGACGCCAATAGCGTCGTGGACGCCATCCCAAAGGAGGGATGAGTTTTCACCCGCATCGACACCGTGGTGTAAAGAGACGGTCGGCACCTCCAGCCCCACCACCATGACGCTGCTGGTGAGCCCTTGCATGGTCGCAGCCAACGACACCACCATGGAGACGCTGACAAACGCTTGAGCAAACCGTTGTCGGCCGCACCACCGCGGCGCCACCGACACTGTGCCGCGCAGATAGAACAGATGCCAGCCCCTTGGAGCCACTGGGTGACGCCCCGTATCTGCCGCGGGTGTCGGTGCGCCGCCGCTGGGTCACCTTGTGCCGCCCTAGGCACCGCCGCAGCCGGTCAATGTGGCCCGCCCGCACGCGCCACCGAAGCCGAGCACTGCCGCTGCGGCCTGAAGAGCAGCCGCCGTGCGCCAGCCGTGGATGCTGACGCAGCCGGGACCACCATAGCCGAGCCACGCCGCGCGCCGACCGCGGATGCCGCCTCATCTCCCCGACGTGCTGAGGCCCCGGGGTAGCAGATCCAACAACTGAGGGTGCAGACCCGGCTGTTCCCTGGGCGGATCTGGGCGCGGACGGCCAGAGCCAACCACCACTGCCATGGACGAGGCAGCCACCAAAGAGAGCGCGAGGGGAGGAAAGGAGAGGAGGAGAGATGGAGCCTCGCCGCTGCCTTCCTTGCGGCCGCGCGGGCTTCCGGCAGCCGCTCAAGCGGCGGCGAGGAGGGGAAACGGTGCTGGGACTTGCTCCCCGTCTATGACGCGTATCGTAGAGCTC
>NC_028454.1:10729379-10735622 GCF_000263155.2 Setaria italica | reverse complement strand
ACTAACCGCTCCGTGTTGCCGCTTTATACCAGCTCTCTCCTCGCTCTTTTTAGCGACGACGCTCTCCTCTCACGCGTAATCCTAAACTAGCGGCAGCTTGTCCCTATCTCGCTAATCCGTTCGACAGATGATTGAATATTTCTCTTTTGAAATGATGATTGGCCACCAGTTATACCACTCGATCGATCGCTTCTCCAATCGGAAATTTCAGATCCGGAATGGTATAAGTGGTGGCGGCGGCGACGACGCGCCTTCGTTTGGACCGTGTCCATGGACCTGGCCAGTAGTAGCTTCCGTTTCTTCGTGCCTTGCTTGGAGGAAGCAAAGAGTATGGGAGCGTGACTTCACCCCGGAACGCGTCGTCGTATACGTCTCAGCTCCGAGTCATTTCCTGTTGGGAGATCTCTTTCAGAGGTGATGGTGAAAGAGACGCGGTACTGTAGGAAAGACTTTAGAAGTAAAGTACCGGAGATTAAAACATATACTCCGAGAAACTTGGAGAAGCATAGATCGTCTCTTCTCTGTCACTGTGTCAGAATAGACAGGCAGGTATAACAAATCAGTTTCAGGCTTTCAGCAACTGCCGAGTGCCAAGGATCATCATATCTAAAATGGAGTAATCAGTAATTATAAGGCTAGCATTGTCCATGCTAATTCAGGAACAACTGAACCAACACAAGTGCTTGTACCCTGCTATTGCAAAGCTTCGCTGTAAGTGCCGTCCGCAAACTTACACCAAACACCTAGAAAAGTTAAAACGATCTATAATTTGAATTGCAAGAAGTATATAATTTGAATTGCAAGAAGTATATGAAATTAAGAATGACAATGAACAATGCAGATTTATATTCAGAAATGGAGTGCATCAATGTAGGTCCAGAAGTAGAAGTAGGAATGGATGGTCGCATGGAGACGAAGAAGCTGAGAGCAGCATGAGGTGATGCAGCCCACACGAGGGTACAGTGCCCGGAGCACGAGTCTGGGATTGGATAAAGCTTGGAAAGCCCCAGCTCGGCTCCACCGTGGCTGGCAGCTGGCACCATCTCCTCTGACCCCGACGCAGCAACTCCGCTCCGCCGGTCGCCGGAGCAGAAATCCCGAGCGCGTGGGCCAGCCGACGCCTTCCCATCCGACTCTCATCCTCGTCACCATGCCCCGGTCCACGCACCTATAAATACGCTCTCCCTTCCCTTCCGAGCCCAGTCAAGCCAACAACCAAATCAAATCAAAGCCAAGCAAAGGGGGAGCAGAGCACCAGCAGCCACCAGCTCCAGCTACCTGGTCATCCCACCCGCCCCCTCCTCCGACCTTCCATCCAGCAACTCGAACCAACTCCATTCCGGGATTCATGGCGGCGGCGAAGTCCATCGAGCGGCTCGCGGCGCGCCGCGTGGTCCCGGCCGAGCCCACGCCGGCCGGCCCGCTCCGCCTCTCGTGGCTGGACCGGTACCCGACGCAGATGGCGCTGATCGAGTCGCTCCACGTGTTCAAGCCGGCCCCCGACCGGGCCGTCGCCGACGCCTCCGCGAGCCCGGCCAGGACGATCGAGCGCGCCCTGGCTCGCGCATTGGTGCACTACTACCCGCTGGCCGGCCGGCTGGTCCTCTCGGAGGACGGTGCGCAGCAGGCGGTGGACTGCAGCAACGCCGGCGTGTGGTTCACGGAGGCCGCGGCGGCGTGCAGCCTCGAGGACGTGGACTACCTGGAGGCCCCGCTGATGATTCCCAAGGACGAGGTCCTCCCGCCCACCCCCGCCGCCGGCGAGGAGGACGAGCGCGCGCTCGTCCTGCTCGTCCAGGTCACCTCCTTCGCGTGCGGCGGCTTCGTCGTCGGGTTCCGGTTCAGCCACGCGGTCGCCGACGGTCCCGGCGCCGCGCAGTTCATGAACGCCGTCGGCGAGCTGGCGCGGGGCGGGGAGGTCGTGTCCGTCGAGCCGCAGTGGGGCCGCGACGCGATCCCTGACCCCGCGGGCGCCATGGTAGTGGCTTCCCGACCCCCGACGGCGCCAAGCGGCTCGAGTACTCGGCATCGACATCTCGCCGACTACATCAACACTTCAAGGCCAGTACAGCGCGGGCGGCGGCTGGTGCTCGGCGTTCGAGGTGCTGATCGCCAAGGCGTGGCAGAGCCGCACCCGGGCCGCCGGGTTCGAGCCGGACTCCCCCGTCCACCTATGCTTCGCTATGAACGCGCGCCCGATGCTGCACGCCTCCCTCCCGCACGGCGGCGCCGGGTTCTACGGCAACTGCTACTACATCATGCGCGTGTCGGCGCCGGCGGGGAAGGTGGCGGGCTCCTCCGTCACGGAGGTGGTCAAGATCATCAAGGACGGGAAGCGGCGCATGCCGGCCGAGTTCACGCGGTGGGCGGCGGGGGAGATGGGCGCCGGCGGCGTCGACCCCTACCAGATCACCTCCGACTACCGGACGCTGCTTGTGTCCGACTGGACGCGGCTCGGGTTCGCGGAGGTGGACTACGGGTGGGGCCCGCCCGCGCACGTCGTGCCGCTGACAAACCTGGACTACATCGCCACGTGTATCCTGGTGAAGCCCTGGGTCCACAAGCCAGGGGCGCGGCTTATCACGCAGTGCGTCACCCCGGACCGCGTCGCCGCTTTCCACGAGGGCATGCTCGACATGAACTGATGAACAGGTCTGTTCTCTCTTCTCTGGAGGAGAGGGAAGAGCGAGTCAATCAGAGAGAAGCCGAAGGCGAAAAGGAAGCTCGTGATCAAGGTTAATGACGTGATTAGGCGGGTAATTAGAAATGGTTGTTGGTGTCATGTGGGGATTGGTATTGTATTAGTTAACTAATGGGTGGGATTGGATGGGTGGTGTTGGTTAGCGATGTGTGCGTAGCACCGCCTGAATAACTGAGCTCCTGAATTCAGGAAGGTTTTGGGGAACTGAATTGTACTTGCATTTGGTGGGAAGCCACCACCTGATTACACCAATATTGAATTATTATTTTTATCTTCGATCATACTACTAGTATATACTATGAACTAATTGACAGCTGCTAGTTAAAGAAGTTATTGTTCCGTTGAGCGTTCCAGGTTTTCTCTTTCAGAAAAAAGAGAGCTCCAGGTTTTATGTCCAATGCTGGTAGTATGACTGCGTGCTCACTGGTCACTGCTCAGCAGATCAATGGTAGCATCAGTCAGGGATGTTAGTACATTGACACATTCTTCAGTCTCTTTCTTCCAGTCCATTTCTGATCTCCAATAGAAGGACTTCCGCTCGTATTTTCGGTGACAAAAGAAACAGGGAAGCAGAAATTCCCCAGTGTCAGCCAGACAAAGGCATCTGATGCTGCAGTTGCCCACTTGCAATGCAGCGCCGACAGGGCAACCGCAATGACCGACGCAGATCGAGCAGAGAACGAGCTCATGGCCGGATTTCAAATCGTTTCCCCATCCAGGGAACCGTATTATTTATATCTTCCCAGTCAGGTTAATGTTTCGGTCAGAAATGACATAAATTGTTCTGTTCTGGATTCTTTGGTCGGATCTAACTCCAGTCACAGATCAGTGATCAGTCAGTATGCAGAGACCAGACTAATAAAAACCTGGCTGGAAAAAGATTCAGGATGCGAACCTTGCAGTTGGCACAGAATCAAAAATCTGACTGATCCCATCTCCAGCCTATCTGCTCCTTATTAACCAGCTGCACTGTCTGCTTGCTTATTCTTTCACCAAGTGGGCGCGAAAGATAAGCAAGCCAGGAGGCATAGTTGCCGTCGCCATTGGTATCCTCCAGTGAAGCATGCAGGTGCCGCCATGGGGTGTTTGGATACACTTTACCTGTCACATCGGATGTTTGATACTAATTAGGAGTATTTAATATAGTCTAATTATAAAACTAATTACACAGATGGAGTCTAATTCGCAAGACGAATCTATTAAGTCTGATTTTTTTTTGAAGGAACAGGAAGGGTGAACCCCTACTGAAATAAATTAAAATGAGAGTAAAAGTACAGGTACAAACTGAGAGGACAGGAGTAACAAAAGCAAAGCAAGACAAAGAACATCTAAGAAAAGCAAATGAAAACAAGGCGATCTAAGGGAAGAAGAGCTAAGCTACAAGAAACAGCTGGAAAACTACAGAGCATTAATCCAGTGTAAAATATCTTCCTGAAGTTGAAAGTTTACATTGTGCTGAGCAACCGCGCGCAGTTCTGAAATGAAATATCTTTTGACCCCTTGGACGGAAGGAGTTGAGTTGGAGAAGGTCCATTCATTTCTAGATGTCCAAATGCTCCAAGACATAAGAATGATAATTTCCATGAAGAAGCATGATCGGAGTCGTCTCCTGATGGCGTTAAAGATGGAAAAGGGCTCTCTCGTGGCGGCAAAGGTGATGCCAATGGCTGCCCAACAAGCTTTAGCAAAATTGCACCGAAGGAAGAGGTGTGATGCTGTTTTCCTTTTCTGGAGAATATACATTTCACATGTAAGGTATTCCACTGCATGGATCTCCTGTTTAGAATATCTCTTGTGTTAAGCCTATCTTTGAGAAGTAGCCAGAAAAAAACCTTATGCTTTTTTTGACATTTGGACTTCCATAGCCAATGGTGAATTGGGTGGATCTCCTTTTCTCCGATCAATGCTTTATAGGCTTTAGCAACTGAAAAAGAAGCATTGCCCTATTAAGCCTAATTAGTCCATGATTTGACAATGTGGTGCTACAGTAACCATTTACTAATGATGGATTAATTAGGCTTAATAGATTCGTCTCGCGAATTAGTATAGGGGTTCTGCAGTTAGTTTTATAATTAGCTCATGTTTAGTCCTCCTAATTAGCATCCGAACATCCGATGTGACCCTCTTAAAGTTTAGTACCTTGCATCCAAACACTCCCTTAGCCGATAGGCCCTGCCACACTACCACACTCAAGTTCTAAGCAGACGAGTCCTAGTCTATGCACATATGCCAATCAAGACTGGTTGCAGGGACCAGATCTCCATGGATCCATGCTCCTCATGAGTCATGCCTAGTTGACCACGCTAGCAACTTGCAGTAATCTTCTAATCTTCTTGCACTCAGCTCACCCAACTCCGGCAGTGTTTCGCCGTCTTTGATGCTCTTCTGCATGAAAAGAGCAAAAGAAACATTCGTCAAAAATGCTTCCCAGAAACCCAACAATCCTTATTCATCTGAGAGGACAGAATCATTTTGTCCAATATTCACTTCTTTGTTTTCCCTAAAAGAGATCAAAGAACTAGAGAAATTGCAATGCACTGCAGGATTCAAACAATACCATTGGCTGCTTAAACTACGACCACAACTTCCATGACCTAATTAGAAAGTTCCTTATAATTAAATAGATATAGCATAGTACTCCTCAGTTATAAACAAATGGTCTAGCATACAAAATGATCTGATCTAGTCGCTCATTGTCTCTATAATCACTGATAGTGTGCAGCCTTGTGGTTGTCTGTTTCGGTCTATCCTGCGGTGTCCAGCTTGCGGTTGGTTAATCCTTCTCACTATCTGCAAGGTCTCCTAAACATTTGATCCGCCACAGGAACTGGATCAAGATTCCAAGAACTAGGCTAAAGGAAACATATGAAAGTAACACCAAGTTGTACCAAGCCACCAGCCCCTATAGTTTCACGAATCAAGTAAAAAATGTCAGCACATGATCCCAGGAATCCACTACTAGGACCACCAGCAGGAATTCCAAGCTGTGGCAAGGCACAGATCGAAACCTATAAATCAAACATGAATCCAGTACAACTAGATTAACAACTCTAACAAGTCAGCTCTTTTGTTTGAAAACATAAGTATGACGGCTACAAAAATGATACGCAGAATCTGACAAAATTGTGGACCTGTTTAACTAAACATCGCACAACATATCCGAAATACTGACAAGCATATGCTTGATGCCCTGAATATTAGGCCCCGTTTGTTTCTTTAGGATCTCCTAAAATTCTTGTCACATCGAATGTTTAGATACTAATTAGGAGTATTAAACATAGACTAATTATAAAACCAATTGCACAGATGGAGGCTAATTTGTTAGATGAATCTATTAAGCCTAATTAGTCCATGATTTGATAATGTGGTGCTACAGTAAACATGTGCTAATGATGGATTAATTAGGCTTAATAGATTCATATCGGGAATTAGCCTCCATCTGTGTAATTAGTTTTATAATTAGCTCATGTTTGATCCTCCTAATTAGCCTCCGAATATTCGATGTGACATGAATTTTAGTCTGGACTAAAGATCCAAACACC
>NC_028454.1:10724056-10727571 GCF_000263155.2 Setaria italica | reverse complement strand
GACGGCGCCAACGTCTGCGGGCTGTTTGCGCAGGAGCTCTTGCAGGTGCGCAGTGAGCGTCGAGGTTTGTCGCGGTGAGAGGTCACCACCACATTGTCGACAAGCAGCTATCGAATGTTGTTGCGCTGAAGTCGCTGCGTCGCCTGCGCATGGAAGAAGCGCGTATTCGCGTCTCCTTCGCGGATGGCGTGGTATTTGCCGCGCTGTTTCCAATATGCTGCACGTTCATGCACGGCGAGCTCCAGCCTGTCCTGGCACGCCCGTCGCAAAATCAGCTCCCGTGCAGAAAGTTGCGCCCTTCCTCAAGCACGTCAAGCAGGTAAATAGCGAATTTACAATTTGGTAGTAAAGTGAGTGGCGCCCGCTTACGCCGAGCCCAGGATTTGGACGCGAACCGAACGGCTTTCAGAGAGCGCACTAATGCCGCCGCCGCGTCATGCGCAGAGCTTGCGTTCCAGACCGGGAGAATCGCAGGAAGGAAGTCAAGGTGCTTAAGCCAAGTGTTTTCAAAACGGAAAATATTGGATTTCGGGATAGATGTCGACAAGCTTAGGAGGATGGGGGTGTGGTCAGAAGTGGATTTGGGTAGGAAGTTCAGGGAGGAGTTTGGGAAAGCAGGGCTCATGGGAAGGTTGAAGAGCACACGGTCCAGACGAGCAAGTGTGGGTGAGGCGCGGTGATTGGACCAGGTGAACATCCTATCGAGGAGAGGGAGGTCAATGAGTTGCAGCTGCACAATTGTGTCGTTGAAAGCAGCACAAAGCGAGTTATTGGAGGTGCCATTGCTGTTATCAGCCTCCCCCCGAGTGGGGTTGAAATCACCTGCTAGAGCCCAGCAATCGGTTACGAGCATGGCTACAGCCGTTAAAGAATCCAGAAACGCGAGCGAGTGCTGGTGGTTTGCAGGAGTGTAGACATTTGTTCGCTTCAGCTTATTCAACTGGCTTATCAGCCACCAAACAGTGTTTTCCTCTCACAACAAATCAGCCGTTTCAGCTTTTCAGCCGGCTTATAAGCTGAAGCGAACAGGCTGGTGGTGAGGGAGTGTGGATGAGAGAAACAGGTGACTAAAGAGAAAACAGAAGAGTCCCAAGCGGTTAGAATGCCGCCGCGAGTTTCATCGGCGTCGACGCACTGGAACGCGTCTAAGTTTGCTGGCAGGAAACTTCGAGCTTTCAGCTTGTCTGTGCGACAGAGTTTCGTTTCCTGAAGACAAGCAATATTTAGACGTGCAGAGGAAAGAGTATCGCACAACGGAACATTTGATGGAGTCACCTAAACCACGTGCATTCCAGGAAAGGAGGTTAAACGAAACATTCTTAGAGTTCATAAGAAAACGAGGACACCAGCATTGGAACAACAGGGGGGGAGGGACGAACATAACAACTAACATGAAAGACTCTAGCTCTAGGAACAACACAACTAAGAGAGGGGGGTTAGGGGGAAGACGGGACAACAAAAGTGACACTAGAGCGAGCAGGCGAGCGACGAGGGATGAAACCTCGGTTCAGAGTCCGTTTGCTAACAGAAAAGGGCAAAGCAAAACACGCAGTGGTCATCTCGATTTCATGCATCAGGCTTCTGGAGCACCTGGTTCAGCTGATGGTAAGTGGCGGCTCCAATGTCAAGGACCCGATCAAGCGCCCGCACAGCTGATTCACCAAGTCCCACGGCGTCCACAAGCTTGGCAAGATCCACAGGTGCAAGGGGCTTCTTTGTTTTCTGCAGGAGCTTCTTCTTCGTTGCACATGGTGTAGCACACCGGTGGAGCAGTGGGACAAGGATGCTCTGGAGGACCCTTGAGTTGGGTTGCCTTCGCCGTGGCGTCCACAAACAATCCCACCCTATTTGGCGTCGAGGCGGGCACTGTTGCGGGTGCCGAGGCGCACAGGCGCATCTTGAGCAGTAGGCTGTAGGGTGGTGGGGGGTGATGCCCGCGACATCGGTGGCGAAGCAGCAGTAGATGGAGCTGTGGGCTAGGTTGGCTCGTCGGTGTACGCGTACCAGGTGAGGAGGAGCACAGGGTAGGCGCGGCAGGTGCTGTTTACTGGTACGGCTGAGTTTGTTAAGTGGATGATGATAGGAAGCGGTGGGAGGCGGGGTAATGGGAAAGTGTGTATGAAGCCATGGCACAGTATGGCAGCGCTGAGGAAAGTGGTGGGGTGTAGAGGTGATGCAGCTTGCATGTAGGCATGGGGTGTCGGTGGCTGAGCAGGTGGCGCCGGTCCGAACGGAGCAGGTGCCGCGGGGGCATGTGGTGGTGCTAGCTGAGCAGGAGCAGGCGAGAGATGCGCGTTGTGAGGAGTGTGGCCATGAGGTGGAGGTGGTGGGGGCGGGTGGCCAAAGAAGTGAATCCAAACACCATTGGCATCGACTTGCTGCTCGCGCGGCCGGATGGCCAGGATGCTTTGCCGAAGGATGACGCCGCGGACACTCGGGGTGTGAACGCCGATGCGGTCGGGGATGTGCGGGTGCTGCAGTTCAATGACAAAGCCCATGCAAGACTTTTTGAAGTCGGGCAGGTAGAAAGGGTCAATTTCCATCACCGTTCCAACACACTTGTAGATGTCCCGGACTTTGTCAGCCTCCCAGTGCTCTTCAGGCAGGTTCCAGGTTGCGACGTGCGCCACCCAAGCCAGTTCACAGAGGAATCAGTCGTCCGTGTCCTCGACGCTCCCCAGCCAAACCATCATGCCGTTGAGGTGGATGGGTTGAACGGCCATTGCTTCTTCGCGCGCCGCCGCCGTTCCAAAGTGGAGGAGGGGTACCCCGTGGGAGGATGGGAGCAGCTGGAACCGAAGCTGCGGGGCCGCCATGTTGAAAGCAGAGTGGATCAGTGGTGCCGGGTTCACGGCTGCCACTGGTGGCTCTATCTCAACAAAAGCAAACCTTGCGGTGTGCGCCCAGTCGCCCTCATCCACCCAAACCTCAAGATAGTCTGGTCCAACAGCTAGAACGTCGCTCTCCACCGATTCCTCTCCCTCGGAGATGTCTCCCACTGAGACATGATCCTCCTGCGCGATAGCATTGCCACTGCCCGCTTCCGAGCGCGTGTGGCACGGTGACGCGAGGTGAGGGTGTCGACGAAGGGGAACGGCTGGAGACTAGCGTGTTGGGTGGCGAGGGAGCGCGCTGGCGCGAGGAAGCTCTGCCACCAACCATCTGTATGTCTCTAGCCTTAGGGATGGTGTGGCGGGGAGCGGCATGGGCTGAGCGCTCATTGCTTTGGGCCGGAGCTTTGCTAGTGTCCACTGGTTCACGAAACAGGTTGCAGAGGAAGTAGGGTCCTTCTTCGGGAGCCGTGGTAGCCACGTGTCTGGGGAGCTGTTGAGCCATAGCAGGACCACTGCTAGAGGAGGCGAGCATGTGGAGCGGATCAAAGGAAGTGGTGAAAGGTGGCAGGTTCAAGGGTGTGGGTGGTGGCATTGGTGTGGTGGACGGAGGCGGCGTGGAGCGGGGGGTGAACGGGACAGCATTGAGGGGTACGCTGGTTGCGGGGATGGGGATGGTGATGG